>NW_014577187.1:363432-378406 GCF_000485595.1 Priapulus caudatus | reverse complement strand
AAGTATGGTGTTGTTAGATGGCTTCTGTTACAGGTAACTTTGACTGGTAATGGTTTATTGCTTGTTTATTTGCAGGCCGACTAATTTGAAAAACCAAAGATGGCGTATCATCTTAGGGCGTAGCCGCCATTATTCTCGCCCTAGATTTTAGACTTTCAGGATCTCCCAAAATTTATTTCTGCATCAGAACTGACCCCATGAAACAAAAGCCAGATGAAATGAGTTCTATTAGTATACAAACGAGGGAGTAGAGGACATTTGATCACCATTAGATCGGTCCGTCCATCAAATGAAACGACTTACCCAAATTTAAAATATCATCACCCTCTGCTTCTAATCACACCCAAGGTGAGCTATAGGTGTCATTGGACACTTTGCAGTATTTATAGCATTAATGAGCAAATAGCCTACATTAGAAGTTAGTTACGCTGAAGGATATCCCGCAATAATATTAATCAACAATTCTTAACAAATTTGAAACCGAGAATGCCAAGCGTAAAGACATGAACATTGATCAAAAAACACTTCGGCATTCATATTCAGCGGATCTTTGCACTTATGTGGTGTTCATCGACCAGCATACTAGTGCGATGCCGTACACTACAGACATTTTTTGGAGCGATGCGTAGCCGTCCGTTGATTCCTAACTGACAAGGCAAGAGTCAGTGAAACTGTCTTATCTTCATTTTTGAGAAAAACAAAATTTGTGAGGGCTGGTAAAAAACTGCTCACAAACAAAATTTTCCTAGATAGATATACTGCGAGTGTATATATACGTATACACGTAGAATGCTATTTTGCTATTGTCTATAAAAACCATTTTTTATTAAAAGGAATGTTGAGGCTTTCCCACTCTCCTTATTGTTCAAACTCAGGATGTTATGTCTTGAATGTAACATTTTTTGGACAGGCAAGAGTCAGTGAAACTGTCTTATCTTCATTTTTGAGAAAAACAAAATTTGTGAGGGCTGGTAAAACAAAACTGGCTCCACAACACAAAATTTTCTAGATACGATATACTGCGAAGTGTATATTACGTATACCGTCACGTAGAGATTGCTATTTGTTGCTATTGTCCCTATAAAACCATTTTTTTATTAAAAAGTGAAATTTTTGGGGTTTGAGGCTTTCCCACTCTCCTTATTGTTCAAACTCAGGATGTTATGTCTTGAATGTAACTTTTTACTTAACAGCGGTATCTGTTACCCGTTAATCTCTGAATCGCTAATACAGTGAATGCTCATACAAATGACAAATGTTATTATATATATATACATTTCTGATGTGTGCAGTACAATGTATGCGGCTGAGCAGCCGTGTGTATTTGTGCCATGATCACCCCCACATATACACACATACACACACACATAGCTCTAATCTAACCACGTGATGCTTGTGTGCAAATATATTGTATGCAAATACAGTAAATTACCACTTATGGTTCATGCAGCAACCAGTAAGGCATGGCGTTGTGTGCACCAAGAGAAAGTGTGTTTGGATACTAGTACACTAGTTGAGACTAATTTTCAGGGGTGACATACTATTGATTAGTTGAATGGTTAGCAATATTGTATAGTCTCGTCTGGTCGTGGCACTGGAGGATAAACCTGTGCTTCTTCCTCTTTTAAGAGATTATCAGACATTTGAGCTGGCAACCCGTTCGAGCACATGGCAGGGAAAGATGGGTCTCCATCGATGCTACTGGATGAAATCTATGGCGAGTTGGATGATGATATACTGGATGACTTAGAGCCATGCACGCCAGTCGAAGATGATGGAGGAAAATCAACAGGTGATTTTGATTAGTGTTTATTTATATTTTTTAAATCATTGCTGTATTAAGGTATTGGCGAGCTGTAAGTAAAGAATATGTTGTGTTTAGTCAAATCCATGTAATGGTCAATCAAGAGAAATGCCATGTGTGACTTTCATAGACAGATGGCTTTTTTTTATTGAAATAGGTCGACATTTTTAACATGGAGGGAGGGACGAGGAGGGAGGGAGGGAGGGCAGAGAGAGGAAGAGAGAGAGGAGACGAGAGAGAGAGACGAGTAGAGAGAGAGAGAGAGAGAGAGAGAGAGAGACGAGAGAGAGAGATAGAGACGAGAGAGAGATGAGAGAGAGAGAGAGAGAGAGAGAGAGAGAAGAGAGAGAGAGAGAGAGAGAGGAGAGAGAGAGAGAGAAGAGAGAGAGGAGCGAGAGAGCCGAGAGAGAGAAAGAGAGAGAGAGAGAGACGAGAGAGAGAGTGAGAGAGAGAGGGAGATGAGACGAGAGAGAGACGAGAGCAAGAGAGAGAGAGAGAGAGAGAGACGAGAGGAGAGCAGAGAGAGAGAGAGAGGAGAGAGAGAGAGAAGAGAGAGAGGAGAGAGAGGAGGAAGAAGGAGAGAGAGAGAGAGAGAGAGAGAAGAGAGAGAGGAGGCGAGAGCGCAACCGGAGATGAGAGAGAGAGAGAGAGCGGGTGAGAAGGGCGAGGAGCAGAGATGGGGAGAGAGGAGAGACGAGAGAGCCGAGAGAGAAGAAGAGAGCAGAGAGAGCAGAGGAGAGAGAGAGAGAGAAGAGAGAGAGCGAGAAGGAGAGAGAGGAGAGAGGAGAGACGAGAGACGAGAGAGAGAGAGAAAGTCGACGTGAGTAGCACGAGGCGAGGATGGCCCGGTAGAGGGAGGCGAGGCGTGAGGGAGGGAGGAGAAGCGAGGGACGGGAGCGGAGGCGAGGGAGGGAGGGAGGGAGGGAGGGAGGGAGACGCAGAGAGAGAGAGAGCAGTGAGAGGAGAGGAGAGAGAGAGAGAGAGAGAGAGAAGAGAGAGCGACGAGAGAGGAGAGGAGAGAGGAGGGAGGGAGAGAGAGAGAGAGAGAGAGAGAGAGAGAGAGAGAGGAGAGGAGAGAGAGAGAGAGAGAGAGAGAGGAGTAGAGGGAGAGAGAGAGAGAGAGAGAGAGAGAGAGACGAGAGAAGACGAGAGAGGATGAGAGAAGAGAGAGAGAGATGATAAGAGGGAGAGAACATGAACACAGGTTGAGGTGGTCGAATGTGGGAAAGGAATAAAAGAAGGGTAGTGAGGGTGAGGGAAGGTAGGGGCGACGGTAAGAGGAGGCGAGGGAGGGTGGAATTTGGAGGAGGATGAGAAGAAATGTGAAAGATGCTAGACGGTTGGAAGGATGGGGACGCGAGTTCAGGAGAAAGTGGTAATGATGCGAGGGCAAGAAGAGAGGAGAGGTAGATTGGGCGTAAAAACTGAGGGAGGATGTTGGGAAGTGGTATAAACAAAAAGTAGGCAGGTAAATATTCTGGAAGACGAAAATAATGGAGAAGAGAGTGTTCTCTGAACATTTAAAGCTTATGCGAATAAGAATTCTGTTTTGACCTGTTACATGGCTAAGAAACAGAGGAAAGGAAATGAAGGGACAAGGGTGGAGCAAGCACCAAACGAAACGGGAAACGTAGGGAAGGGAGAGTGGGTATAGGGAAGACAAAGGAGCGGGAAGAAAATCTAGAAACAAAAAAAGCAATAATTGTGAAGAAACAGGGGGAAGGGAGAAGCTACAAAGCGGAAAAGGGCACAAGGGTATGTATGCTAGCGATTGTGCCGATATTATATTGCTTACTGTTTCGCTAGGAGTCTCAACCCGCCACTCTCCATCTATACTTAGAACTGCTGAGAACTGCTAGAAAACTGACTTAATTTTCCAGCTGACAAAATTTATCTGCTCTGAATCTTCATACACCATAATGCAATAATAGAGGGCAGCGCATTTTTAGTGTCACATTTCGAGTAGAACGTGAATCTTCGAAACTTTTTGGAAGGCTTCCTGCGATAAGCTAGGACGCCGTAGAATTTGACATTAGCTTGTGAATGATAATCAGGAGTCGTATAATATATATTCATATATATATGATAGTCTATATATATATTATACAATCCTAATGATGTGAGACTAGCAAAAGTAGGTAAAACGAGAAATTCAAGGTTGTGGCCAAAACTATTGTCGTTAACCACATATGTTGAATCTCTAGTGATGATCAAGGTTGTTGTCTGTTTCAAAAGATATTTCAAGCAATATTTAATAACCTACTTGGAATATAAAACCGTAGCAGTTGTGTTTTTCAACATTTACTTATTTCCATTAAAATGTATGTATTTACTAACAATCATTGGCCAATCCTAGTAAACGGCATTTACAGATGGAGATACAGAGATGGACTGGTTGCGTGAAGCTGGCTTTGGCACTCTAGCTGACAGATATCAAGGTGAGTATCTGCAAACCATATGTATTCTATGCCAGGCAGTGTCAAATATATACACAACACACAGCGGAATACATCGGTGGTGGGATGAAATCGCATGGTTAAATTTTAGCCCCTAGAGACTGGAGGAGTGATAAATGAGAATTTTGACAGACGAGATATGTGTGTCCACTTTGCATGTGGTGCTATACCTATATTGTGCTAACCCAAACTTACTGTTTGAAGTATGTACGGCCAATAAGTTTGCTTGCACAGTGCAATATAAGTGTTATTACTAGCCAGTCCATTAATTAAATGGCAAATACAATAGAATGGCTAAACTACGATGAAGTTATCTGAGTTGTGTAGCCAGGATTTCTATTCCATTTCTGTATTGCAGAGGGTAAGGTAGTGGATCAGTTGTCGTTTGAAGAGGAGGTCTTCATGACGCTGTCCAGGAAGCAGTCGGCTGCTGTGTGGCGTCGTGTGCACACCCTCAATGCCACCGTTCGCATACGGCAGCAGAAACACCACATCCATGTCAGGGACGTGTTCAACCCACAGGTGCCTCAACCTAACATTTAATGCTACAGTTACTCAATTCTCATCTCCTGGATCGTTCTCCTGGATCATCTCTTGGGCTCTCAGTTGGGGTAACGTGGCCTTACCCTGACTATAGTCAGTCGTAGATGGCAGTTGTGCTATAAGCACAAAAAAATAATGTGTTCTCCAATTTCAACATATTTACATTGAAATTAGATGTTATTTATGCTGCATGCCATTTCTTACTGTTCAGTATCAATCAACAGTATACACCTTGCAAATTGGCAGTGAGCTTTAGTATATATGAACTGTAGCTGCCTCAGATTAGGTATCTTGAGTAATTGCTGTCACCTCTAATGCAGGAAGAGAAATGCCCTCCTGCGACACCAACGACTCCTGTCCGAGTGCAGGATGGGGTATTGTCAGGGACTCCAATCTCCTACAAACTTGATGCGGTGAGTTCTTGAGCAAGTTTATAACTCTTTTGGCAGCGTTGTACTCGATCGCGTCTCAACCTGTTAGCTAACACTGCTTTTGCATTTTTAGGATCAAAAGAAGCATGAAAAAACATGGGGTAGCTTTTTTAAACACAAGGATGCAGCTCTCTGTCCTGGAATATCAGATAGCCTATCAGGTACAGTATTTAGCTAGAACACATCTTGACCTCAATAGAGGAACTATTAGAAAGTCTATTGTACTAAAACAATAAATATTCTTCTAATCACAATTGAAAATTACATGAACTCAGCCATACAACAGCATTAAAAAAGAATTATCCAGCACCAATGTGTAAGTACTACATTAGGTCACATTTTGCTGTGTCTGCATGTGATAAGGAGTGTTTTGCATCCGAACAAACAGAAACAGAGAGCTAAATTATCTGGTTTTCGAAAAAAATGTTCGCCCGGTTATTTTAGACTATTTTTTGTGGTGTAGTGAAAATAGGTTGTATGTATTCTTCCTTTTTCTGTTTCGTTGAAAACATTGTTTAGGTTCTCTGGTGATTTTTTCAGCTCTGGTTATTTTAGTGTATAGAGTAATCCGTACATAGACATAAGTTCCTACTTGACCACTTTCATTGTGCCGATGTAAACATCAACAAATACATGGGTATAAAACATGTTTGCTAAAACCTTCACTGTTTCATACATTGTGTAGACGTGTATTTTTTATTAATCATCATTACTGCTTGTGTTATCCTATCTGATTATGTTACCACTGTCTCCTAATACTTAGGCATAATACCATTGAGCATCGCAACAGCAGGCACCGATTTCTCAGACTTCCCTCTGCCTTCCATATCAGAATCCGACATAGCTTTTGACATCACAGGTGGTTTCCTGGAGAATAAAACAGTAAGAATAAATTTATTAATGGAAATGAGTAAACAGTATTTGTAAAGTGACATCATTTCACTGGCAACATGAGTGTAACTGCTAGAGAAGGTAGCAAATGTCCCTCCAATGAAAAATTCTTTATTTCAGGAAGAATCTGGGTTTGGCAGTAAACCAGGAGATTCCAATGATGATCTTCCAAGTGATGATCTACATGTAAGCATTTTATACACACAATGAATACATGTAGCATACAGTTTAAGAAATAAGGAATAAAAATTGTCAATTAGTAATCCTAATCCAAAATAATTGCTGGATGCCCTTACCTTAGTGAATCTCAACATTTTCTGTATATGTCTCCATTAGTATTTACACCTCTATTGCAGTTGCAATGTTCCACAATCTTACTGTGTTATTTCATAAAAAATTGCACTGAATATGCAGTATGTGTGTTGTGCAAATTGATGGCGTGTGTCAATTTATCTTTCTTGTGAATACCTCTGCAGAATATTTATCTACTGCCAGAACCATTAGGGGTTACTAGAGTGGGATACCTTGGACCTAGCGACATGAAGCGAGTGCAAACCTTGGCGCTTATTGAGTTGACAGCACTGTTTGACCAGTACAATATATCCTACTGCCACATCAAGAAAAAACGACACAGAAATAAAGGTTGGTGCCTAAAGAAGATCTCTATGTAAATCTACGTATTTTCAAACGTTGTAAGTTGCCGTATTACAGATCTGCACCGAGAGTACACATGTCATTGTGATGTAATAGCATGTTATTTTCGCTCTGTTCACAGATTCTATTCTGTTTGGAGTACCTCTGACAACCATAGTTGAGCGAGACCAAAGAAAACAACCAGATATCAAAGTACCTCTCGTTCTAAATGAGGTATGTTGCTCTGACGTAATAATCGAAAGAAAAAATCCAATTCAAGGCATTGTGTTAATTACTTTCAGGTCAGTCATCCAGTTGAGTACAAGTTTGTAACCTTGTGGTATTGCTTTGTCATTTGATGTTTTGGGAATATCGCACAACTTTAAAATATATGGCATTTCTCATAGATGACACAGTTTCTGGAGGCAAATGGAATTCGAGAAGAAGGAATCCTGAGAGTTCCAGGCTCTGCAGTGAGGACAAGGGTTAGGATAATTTGCAAATTACATGCACCAACGTTAGAATGAATATGTTATATTTATTTAGTCTTATTAATTTGCCTAAAAACCATCTTCCCGAAAACGTGGAAAAGCTATCTATACATACGTGTCTGGCAACGTCAACATTAATGAATTTGATGGTGATTACTCAATTGTTACTGTAGTAGAGTTTTATTGTGCGTGAACTCACATGTGGAAAGTTTAATTATTTTTTTTATTATTTAATAAATTTTAAAATGTGAACTAGTTAAGATTTAACTATCGTTTTATCTTTCCATTTTAGCAATTAAAAAGCGAGCTGGAATCCAGTCATACTAATGGCGATGTGCAATGGAGTTCATATGGATGGTCAGATGTTGCTGGTCTACTGAAGAAGTGGCTCAGAGAACTGCCAGTGCCACTCCTAACATATGAATATGTACAGGCATTTGCTGCTGTGCAGAGTATGTACACATTCATTGTTTCTGCCTTGACCGAGAAATTCCATATAAGATTATGTATGAGTTTAACATTACAGACATATTGCTAATGATGTGGCCTGGCTTTCTCTGCAGCAATCCCTATAAAAAAGCAGCAAGTGCAAGCTCTCAACTTTCTCATGCTCGTGTTGCCCAAGGTGCACAGGGACACACTCAAGGTATAGTAGTCACTAGTCTGCGATTAGCGCCATGTCATAATAATATTAGGTAACCCATGTAGACTCCTGCTAAACCATAAGGCACAACTTGATTTGCTTTGTGAATGATAGTCAGACAGACAAAAATTTAAATCTGCCAGTGTTCTCACACACACTCAAGTGTTTAACTCAAACTCATAGATAACTTAGTGCAGTGTTTAAAACCAGTAGATCTAATTGAATCTGTCTTTCATGTTGGCTAGAATTAATGCAAATTACCTTCTGCATATTTTAAAAGAAAGACAGTGAACAAGTTGTAATTAACTGACTCAAGAAGAGGATGATCTGGTGGCATGAAAACGCTTGACATAAAGCTGTGTGAAAGATGGATCATGCACGTTGAGCACAATCAATTCATTGTTACTTGCAACAAACGTGGCTGCTAGTTTTATAAAGGAAACTAAAGTCCCTTTTTGAAATTCATAAACTGTTGTGTGTGTAATTTCATGGCTGGTCAGCATTTACTGGAGTTCTTTGAAAAGATTGTCGCCGAAGAGAAATCTAACAAGATGGGTCTCAACAACGTGGCTATGATCATCGCACCAAACCTCTTCCTCATTAATTCAGTGCCATCAAAAAGTGTCAAGTCACCCTACTCTGAATTGCATATGGCGGCTGGAACGTCCACTGTTGTGAAACTGATGATCAAATACCACAACCTCTTGTGGACGGTAATGGAATATGATACTATGGAATGGCATTTACATGGAATTTGTACGTAAAAAGCTGACTTCTTTGAATGAAGTTTCTACTCATTTTAATCTTAAACATCACTGATAACAATATTGTGTAATCATTTAGAGCAATCAGGCATGTATATTCTAGTGCATTGTTGTTCAATTGATCCATTTTAGATTCCACCTTTCTTGATCAAGCAAGTCAGGTATCAGACCAAGCAAGAGATGAACAAGCGAAACCTATCTGCACCAGTAAGCCTTGTATAGATTCCGTATCTCTTAAAGTAACTATTGCGAGAGTTTTCCAGTGTTTTCCCCACTTTCATGATACCTACTGTTATTGCTTAAGTAACAGCAATTGTCTAGAGTAACAATAAAATGTCTTAGAACCTTCGTATTCATCAAATCATGCACGATTACAATTTTGCATTCTGTTTATGTTTACCGTTGCCATCTCTCGGACTTTCTCGCGGTAGCGCGAGACATCTATCCCGGTGCAGTAATGCATATAGTCGCACCGCAGAAATCAGGTCAGAGTGTAAACCCAGACGTTCATACTAGCGTAACAGCGGTGTAGTACTAATGTCGCGTAAAGTCTGTTATTAGAGAAGCTTGTGGATTACCAGTCAGATAGTAACACGGGAATAACAATGACAGAAAGGGCTCTGAACTATTGACATAAAAACTCAATAATATTTACCACACAGAATTGCACGTTCTTTTGTTTTCATTATGCACTTGGTTTGAAGGTGCCATTTGTGATTTTGAGAGTCGGCATACAATAAAATTTATTGCTGGTATGATGTGGTCAAATCCATTTTTAGCTCATCTGACATAGTCAGATGCAGCTTGTAGAATCGCATGATCGTCCGTCCGTGCTGTCGTCGTTTCCGTAACAGCTTGGGCACAAATCTATACAACGCTCGACGTACCGGTCACGATATATCGGGACGCTGGGGGGGTAATCCGAAAACGAGTTGGGATGTCGAAGCTGCCCGGGGGTCAAAGTCATAAGCGTCAAGAGGTGTAAAGAAAGGGCGAACATTCATCCATTACTTAAAAGGTATAGGGTAGGGAAATGCAGAATTGCGCGCACAAATCTAACGGCTCGACTTTAAGGCTCGTGATAGTCGCGTGGTATAGCATTCATTTAGGTAGGAAAAGCATCCTGTGCCGAAATTTGGAGGTCACAGGTCCAAAGCAGTCAATGGAGCACAGGGCAGCATTTTAGACATTTTCTGATGGACATGGTCTGACGGAGCCATTGAAAAACCTTTTTGTTTCAGCGGTGACCTAGATTTTATGGCATTATTGAAAGGACCATGAATCTAATTTCTGTGACATCGCGAAGAAGTAAGTGTCAGTAACTTTTGACCCTCAAGAGGAGGGTTAAACATGGATTTGTTGACTGTCTGTTAGAAAAGAATTTGACTGCCGTTTGCTAGTAGAATCTATACATGCCTGCATGTATGAGGCTCAATGTCACAGTGAAATTTCAAAAGCTAAATTTGGTTAAAGAAGGTTTATGCTCCTTAATTCGTATAATTTCCTATGGCATTCTGTACGGTCAGTATGTTACATGTAACGTATGCCACTGCCAGTGGCTACTGTCAGTGCATGTGTTGGTGGATACTGTGGAGTTTTTGCCTGCGTTAATTGTTACAGGTGGCAGCTCTCTATTCAGCCTGTAGGCTTGCGTACGGTAAATGGATGGGTGCTTACTATTCTGTCTTGCAGATAGTCTGTTGCTACTACGTATGATGGGAGCTTCACTCTTTATATCTGAAGACACTTAAACGTACGCGCCATCTCTGGCAACTTTCATAACGATATCCAACGAACATTCTTTTGAGAAGGTTCCTGATACCATCCCTGTGCATTCACTGTTTCGGCGTGTAATGTGAACAATTCGGCGAACAACAGGGTTGACTAGAATCCCACCACTCCACCACAGAGTCACCGCAGTAGACGTTAGATGAGCGCTGTCGCTCTGCGGCACTTGTTTTATGCTATAACTGCATAAAATCTTAGTGTTTTTAATGTTGGTGTAATCAGTGATATTTCCGCTGTCAGGTGAGAGTATATTCAGCTATATTTTGTTTTTCTGAGCAAAAATCTCGCAATAGTAAGTTTCATAATTAGTACTCAACGACTCGTACAGCAGCATTTGAAGAAACGTGTTGAAGTTGGCGAGGCGTATATTATTATTGATGCCTATCACCCCCTATGTCTGTAGTATGAGTGTAACACAGGGCTGAAAGTATTTATTGTTATTTCAGTTATTTCGACAGCGGAGGAATAAAGTAGACTATTATAAGAAAGCAGAAGATGAGGCAATTAAGGTACGGTGAATTGAATTCTGTACGTGTGTGCATGTGCGTGTGTGTGCGTGCAAACATTTATGGAAGCATCTTTGCCTAAAACTATCAGACTTAAATGCTTTACTAAATCGAATACGTAGCCTTACCGTCAAGTAATATCTAAAACCACAGTAATTCTCTAAACAGAATGTGATGGAAGTTGTAGTGGAGTCGCCTGCATGTTGCCATTGCCGCACAACCGTGCATGTGGCTGTGAAACATACAAAGGACCATACAACGGTTGCCTCAGTCTTGAAGAAACTGTGTGATTCGACTGTGAGGAGAGATGACTGCACTGAACATGCAATGTATGAAGTTGGAGGAAATATTGGTATGGCACCATTTTAATAACAAGGTCATCCATAAAAGTTATGTAGCCTAAATTATTACGGATTTTTTATTCATGTAAATATTAAACGCTTACCTGCGTGTTATGTTTTTGACTCAATTTGTGATTTATGATGATTCATGAAATTATAATGGCAACAAAATTATTGTAGTTCAGATTTTTGCCAATCCACTAAAAAGTATATCTTGGTTTGTGTTTAACAGATTTTCGACGACTGGAACCAGACACTGGACTGCAGAAACTCTTTTTAGAGAACCCAATGGCCAAATGGGAGGTTCGATGTCTTTGTCCTCCATTGTGTGAGAAGCTGTGATGTCAATAAACCTCTGTTGGGATGTCGAGTGGATATGTGCTCGAATGCAGTGTATGCCAATATAGATTCTTCTTCTGGCAGTTAGTAACGAGGGACGAGATTACTAAAGGGAAAGTATCAGGTTTATAATGCAGAAAGCTCATAGCTAATGAAGTCATGAGCATGGCAGCTATATGCTAAGGAACTGTATCAGCCACGTCTACGAAGAGCTTTAACGTGCGAACTATTAGCAGGGCATCATGAATTATATATACTGCTTTCAGGTGGTGTTGAAATAATGTTAGTGTCAACGATCGCCTATAAAATTAAAAGTGATCACATTTTCTAGTGCAATCAAGTCTTTTACAGTGGCAATTTTTTACTAAGTAAAGCTATTCATTAGTCATTCTCCCACTGCTTTTGCTAGAAGCATACCAGCAGTATAGCTGACAGTGTCTATGTCCCCCAGGGTACTGCCGGAACGTACCCTGGTACTATCTAATATGCCGGACCGTACCTCGCCTACTCCACTAACGAGTCTAGGTAGTCGCTTACACCTACTCCCTAACCATAACCCTAACCCTAACCATATGAGATAGTTACCAGGGTACGTTCCGGCAGCACCCAGGGTGACATAGACCCTATGAGCCTTACTGTCTCAACAGTATCCTCGTTAACATGTATGAACTCCCGTATGTATGTCGTGTACAGAATAAGCAGGTAGATGTAGATAATACTGTAGAAATGTGTAGATAGTTTTACGTATACCAAAGAATTTTACAGTGTTGTTACATATAGGTCGTCTAATAAAGACAAAGATCGGATAAAGCATTTAGCATATAGGGAAACTTTTTCAATTGTATGCTGTATTGTACGATATGGAGAATTGTTTTATGTTTATACCCATTTCAGTTTATATAACGTGCCGTATCATTTTTGTTCTAAACACAGAACACCTCGCTTCTTGGTTGTATGTAATTTCTTGCATAATTTCTTGTTTTATTTTCATTAATGTATAGAATAGTTGTTAAAATGCAAATAGATTATTTATGAATAAGTTGATAATTTTCTCTTTGATCAGATGAACTGTGATATCATGCATCATATTAAATTCAATAACATGTGCTACTGGTTATTGTTTCTTTGCCCTAAAATATATACCAATACGTTTACATGACCATATTTATTTCATATGTGATGAAAAAAAGTGATGATAAAGAATTCCAGTCCTTGATGCAATTTCCAGTTAAAAATGGTATTCAATAGACGCTACATGAATGTTATACACATTTGTGTGTAATTACGTTGATGATGGATTATGGTTATCCAACAAATATGGGTAACCAACGCTTTTAATGGCATTACGCAGATGTCATATAGGTTTTTGGTTTTGTGTGAACATATGTATACATATGCTCATTATTTTACTTTATATGCACACGGGTTTGAAACCAGCTGGACTGGCAGTTGCAAAATATAAATTATAAGGTTGTTCACATAGATATATACTGTATTACCATAGTATCAAGAGCGTATTAAGAAAGCGCATTCTTAATACGTTCGATCTTGATAGTATTTATGTGTATTACGTTTTTGTTTCAATAAAAAAATCCGTGTTCGGTTTATTTGTGCCCATATTCTGCGCTGTTTAATTCAAAGTATAATTATATGTGTCTAATTGCATTTTTAACAACAGATGGCAGAACGATGTCAATTTTAATTGATCGACATTACCGTTGATGATTACGAGTGTATTACAAGTTAGCAATGATCATAGTAATTGCGTATGAAAATGGTTACGAACTCGTGTTATACCAGAACAGATATATCTAAATAGTTATATTGATATACCTACCCTGACCATATTAGCTGCTAAATATCAACTCAATTTAGGCTTACTCAACTTGGATTTCTGCTTATACGCAGTATAAAGGTATCGTTTTTACGCGGTTAAAATAATTCCTTATTTACCTACGTGATTATGAATGCGCATATTTGTAGGTGGCATTAAGCACGCGTTGTCTATATGTTTTGGGCGAGTCGTGTACTCGTAGGCGAGTAGAGTGCGCACGTAAAATGGATATATTTGTTTATAAAATCAAATAAGCGAGAAGCGGGTCTGGTGTAACCAGAATAACAATATAGCCGACATGGGTCCGGGCGGTAAAATTTTTCTTTCGCGTGTCCGCAGCTTTTTACTTCACACAGTACTACACCCCAGTGCCGCCCACATACCCCGTCAGTACATCGTGAGGTTGCTTTGTGCGAGTAAATTTCGTTTTAAACTTCAAAGGCCAGCTGCGAAAACTCACGAGACGCTCTTAATGATCTAATATATAGTTATGATCTAATATATAGTTATGATCTAATATATAGTTATTTGGGTTTTTATGGGGACATTGTGAATAGGTAGACAGTCAGACGGAAAATATCGAAGAAATTGAGGATAGCATATAATGGGTGGCTCGCTCAGCACAGCAACGTGTCGTACGTGCCTGCTAATTAGCGGCTAAATCGATGCTGTCGGTCCCCAGACTGGAAAAATGTGTATATGTGGGAGGAGGAGTATGTGATGTAAGTAGAGTTTCTTGTTAAATATGAAAGTCTACACGTTTTACAACACCTCGTTAATGCATATGTCAAATTGAAGGAGACATGCAGTTATTTACGGGGCACGGGGCTGAACCACTTTATCTATCTGGGCACAGGGATATACTATATAAATTCGTGAATCGGAACGTGGGAAAGCCGAAAAATTTTGTGATTTTAATAAACCAGGAACTCGTAATTGGTCCCGGGAATGGCATATTTTCACAGGCCCGTAGTTAGCTGGGGAAGAGCGACAGCTGTCCCCACCACCCAGACCAAATATAGCGAATAGCAAACTGTTTACGGCAACTGTCAGGAACACAACATGCACATGGATTCGAGAAGGGTCACAATTCAAAATGAAGAAGCTATGCCCCTAGCTGTTTAATCTGCGAACCTGGGAATACCACTCCCCTCTTTCCCTCTCATAATTATATAGAGTTTTTTTCTTTAAATCTGCGCGAGGTGATAATCTAGCGCGATTAGACATCACATACAACAGCTTATATGCTCGGATGATAATATCTATAAATAGCGATTACGTGTAGGCCTAAGTGGGAGGAATTAAGGGAACTTGCGTCTAGTGGGCCGGCCGTATGACGCTCACTCTCGTATAAACCCACACCAAGAGTAGATAATAACACATGTGTTATTATCTACTCTTGACCGACACCCATACATACGCATTCACACACATTACACACACACACACACACACACACACACACACACACACACACACACGCACGACACGCACGCACGCACGCACGCAC
>NW_014577187.1:358422-363422 GCF_000485595.1 Priapulus caudatus | reverse complement strand
TGGTACATTAACCCCTTGTTTGCGACAGACCTTAAAACGACTTTTTCAGTTTACTTGCATATTTTATAAAATCAGCCGAACAGATGTTTAGAACTGATGGTTATATCAATGTTTTTGATTGAAATATAGATGAAGCAATGCATTTTAGGCAGTTCTATGCTGTTAAGGGGGTTAAGGGCCCAAAAATATACCAAAAGATCTGGCAAATTTTGATAATTTTGACCATAATAAAGAACGTTTCCATGCATACTGCCACCAATACATGGTACAACAGTATCATAGGTCTACCTGACTGAAGGCCTGCCTATCCATCAGTCTGGGTGTATCATTGATATAAAAATCAGTTGAAGCATGGTAAACGGGTACAACATGGTAGATTAACCCCTTGTTTGCGACAGACTTTACAACTACTTTTTCAGTTTACTTGCATATTTTATAAAATCAGCCATGCAGATGTTTAGAACTGATGGTTATATCAATGTTTTTGATTGAAATATAGATGAAGCAATGCATTTTAGGCAGTTCTATGCTGTTAAGGGGGTTAAGGGCCCAAAAATATACCAAAAAATCTGGCAATTTTTGATAATTTTGACCATAATAAAGAACGTTTCCATGCATACTGCCACCAATACATGGTACAACAGTATCATAGGTCTACCTGACTGAAGGCCTATCCATCAGTCTGGTGTATCATTGATATAAATATCAGTGGAGTTAGGAGTTAATCTACCATGTTGTACCCGTTTACCATGCTTCAACTGATTTTTATATCAATGATACACCCAGACTGATGGATAGGCAGGCCTTCAGTCAGGTAGACCTATGATACTGTTGTACCATGTATTGGTGGCAGTATGCATGGAAACGTTCTTTATTATGGTCAAAATTATCAAAAATTGACAGATTTTTTGGTATATTTTTGGGCCCTTAACCCCCTTAACAGTATAGAACTGCCTAAAATGCATTGCTTCATCTATATTTCAATCAAAAACATTGATATAACCATCAGTTCTAAACATCTGCACGGCTGATTTGATAAAATATGCAAGTAAACGGAAAAAGTAGTTTTCAGGTCTGTTGCAAACAAGGGGTTAATGTACCATGTTGTACCCGTTTACCATGCTGAAACAATTTTTTTTATCAATAGCACATCTAGGCCCATGAATAGAGTCAGATCTGACACAGTGATAACATGTATTGGTGAAATAGTGCAAGAAAATATACAATGTTTTGGTCGTAATCGCCAAAAAATGCCAAATTTGGGGTATAATTTTGGCCCCCTAACCCCCTTAGCAGCATAAAACTGCCTCAAAGACATTGCTACATATCTATTTCAATGAAATACATTGATATAACCATCAATTATAAAATATAATGGGGTTGATTTCATAAAATAAGCAAGTAACTGAAAATGACATTTTTTCAGATTTTACCATAAAAAAGGGTTAATTCGGCATGTTGGCCAAGGTTGCTGCAACTACAACATGGCTTTTCATAAACTAGGGATCCAGACGGTTAAAATGAGACCATTCCCAGCTAGTTATACCTCCGGTAGGGGTGCACTTAATTTTTCGGGTCTCGGCCGCTGCACTAATATAGGTATATCCGGATATGGTTTAGGTGCGCGCGCCGTGTGTGTGTTTGTCGATGTGCGTGCACACGTGTGTGTGTGTGTGTGCGTGCGTGCGTGCGTGTGTGCGTGCGTGCGTGCGTGCGTGCGTGTGTGTGTGTGAGGAAGAGTGGCGAAAAAGGATGTCGAACTTCCGACATTTCTTCAGGTAAGCATTCTGTACCTGAACCGCCGTGCTGCTTACTGCGTTTCTGCCATTTCTGGTCGTTGTTCTCGTCGTACTATTTCGAAAATTGACTTGCGTTGGAAGGCGAGCAGAATGAACTCAATAGCGCATAGCAAATGTAAATCGTAAACGTCATCTTAGAGTAATCATTCTGTCAGAAAGATTACTCCAATACTTCATATACAGAAGAGAGACGTTATAATAGTGAGATTGAAATTCCTGCGTGGTTGTCCCAGCAATTCATGTCTGGAAACGCTAAAGTGTCAAGAGAAAGGTGCCATGGTTCTCTGCGTTTTGATTTTTTGATTTATTTATTTCGATAATTAACAATGCGTTATTAGTATGTTGCTAATAACGCGTGTGAGACACGCTTCAAATAAGAGATGCCGCAACAGAATGTAAATCTCGCCGAATAAAGTTTATAATGGCGATGTACAATAAATGGGTGCATGTTGAATTTATATTCTCAATCATGTTTTCCATGTAGCCCCCTTATACCTTCTGATGTATACATAAGGGAAATACTCATAACAGCCTATATAATGTGCTCATATATAGGCATATATACACATATATAAGCACGCATATATATATATATATATATATATATATATATATATATAATTGTATAATATAATTTATTTATTTAATTATTCATATAATAGGCGCTTAATTATAGAATCACGGTACATACCGTTATTCGTTTGTTCTTCGCATCTTGAGCGTTGCAAATAGGAAATGGGTTTCTGACCCTTTTCCGATTTTTTAAATGAAATAGAAAATAGGAAAAGTGGGTTTTCTGATCCGTTTCCTATTTTAAAAGTCTAAATAAAGGAAATGAGAATAGGTTTTCTGATCCGTTCTATTTTAAAAGTCTAACATAGGAAAATGAGAATAGGGTTTCTGATTACGTCTTCCTTATTTGCGGACGTGCACGCGAAGTGCATATGCAGATACACGGGTTCACGTGACACGCACGTGTACGGCACGTAGCACAGCGGGTACTAACGCACGTACAGCAGGCAGGTGGCGGCGCACAAGGGTATTTCTGAAGGGGGCGAAACTCAGGGGCGTGTACAGGATGCACCGCGAAGGGGGGTCTGGGGGCTGCTCCCCCAGGAAATTTCTTTAAATTAGACCGCGCTCAGATGGCGTTTTCTAGCGGCCGAGGCAGGGGGGGTCGCGGACGCCCGCTGGATCCCCCCCACTGTACACGCCCCTGGTGAACTGTAGACTGATACCGTGTGCGCTTGCACTTGACGGGTGGAGTCCAGGGGTAAGATTCTATTGATTCATTCAAGCTGGGCGTACTGCAAAATATTTGCCGTAAGATCTTATGTGGCGCATTGCGACGTTGCCTAAGTTGCGAGTTGCATCAACAACAGCTATTTAGTAAATTGTCGTAATGATTTCGCAGTACGCAAGGCGATGGGCCGTTTTAGGATGGCGATTGCAATCAAGCTAAAATTTACGTAAACTCTGTGCGTAAAATTTACAGCGAGGCTGACGAGGTGGTCCGGTAACACTCGAATTTCGGCAGGTGTTTCCCGCATACGCAAGCATTGCATGTATTTTATTGAGAAAGAGCATTATAAAGTGTTACTACTCAACTAAAAATAATATAAATTAATTAGCCATACTATACACAGACAAAGGCGGCGCCTTTGAAACGGCTGTTTTTGTCAATAGCTGTTGGCAATTGTTTTCGTTATAAGCGAGTTCGTAGTTTAGCCGTTGTACGTGCAGCACGCCGTGGCGCACGTTGTACGGTGCACACGCACGCACTTGTACGTGCAAGCACAAGCACGCACGTGTACGTAGCACATGCACGCACGTCGAACTTAGCGCCGTGTACGTACGGCAGCACGTCACTGTGTACGTGCAGCACGCATGGCAGCGTGTACGTGCACATACACGTATGCGCACGCGCACGTGGTACGTGCAGCACGCACGGCACGGCGACTGCACGCGTACGTGTGCTGCTTTCATCGAAGTGTTGAACACAATTCATACAAACGAACATGAGGACAACTATGCACATCTCCGCAGCAGCCTCCTGTAATCAGCTAGAGCCGTATTATGTTTTACAATATAAAAAGAGGCGTCAGTATTTGGGTTGATATGGGTATGTGTCGCAGAGCGTGATTGGTTTATGCTAGTGGCATGCCCTGCAACAGCCACAGCTACGATGGCGTAGTGGATTTCCACTGAATTCATGAGCAACACTTTGCGTACCAGGATGTGCTAGCGCTGCGTTGATCGAAGTAGCGCACCCTAGCAGAGGCTTTGGCGTACGGACTTGTAGAAACTCTGTGTACGCAATAACTTTGCGCGGCAATCGTTTGAATGAATCCGGCCCCAGGGGCCGCGCCTTAGGTGCCCCTAGTGGTGTCGCAGGGGCAGGAAAGCCGCGGCTGGGCAGGGGACCGGGGAAGTTCTCAAGAGTGTTATGCTAATCAAAGCCCTCAATTGCTTGACACAAATTGTGGGCAAGGGAACAAGGAGGCACACATAGTACAAGGAGATGAAGACCCTGGGGGGGGGAAGACGTCACTCCCCACATTATGGTAGGTATCTTGTAATGCTGCCACTGCGAAGTTTTAAAAATGGGGCGGGGGGGGGCTCTGGAACTGAACTCAGACCGTGAAAATGGTGGTCTCCGAACTACATGTTTGTTGAATTTTGGTATGCTCTTGGAACCGCGCTTATGTTCGAAAATGGGGTCTCCGGAACTAGCTAGGATTTCGTTGAAATTCAATGGCTATGAAACTGGACACGTTTAAAAGATGGGGGTCTGCCGGAACTGTGAGGGTAGGGAACAGTGATTTGTTTAAAAATCGTATGCTGTAGCCACTTTTGAGAACCAATAATAATACTTTGTATGTTATGGTACGAGGCGATGAAAACATGACCCGGATAAGATGGACCACGCATAGCATACGCAGCACGCCACACGCACGCATACACAAACACTGAACTGAAGAACTAGACAGAGGGTGCACTCACGCGAGAGAGCATACCTCCGCCAGAAACATACGCCATACGCATACGCGACTCAGCGAACACACGACACATAACCACGATACCGGCTACGCGCCAGCGTTATGCTCGCTCGCCGCCCACGTCCAGCAGCGAGCGCCGGCTGTGGCTGGCTCGTTCGTTGACGCGCTAGATATCATATGCGGTCACACACACACACACACA
>NW_014577187.1:335674-358397 GCF_000485595.1 Priapulus caudatus | reverse complement strand
GGGGAACTCACTCCCCACATTATGGTAGGTATCTGGTATGTGCCACTGCGAAGTTAAAAATGGGGGGGGGGGCTCTGGAACTGAACTCAGACCTGAAAATGGTGGTCTCCGGAACTAATGTTTGTTGAATTTGGTATGCTCTTGGAACCGGCTATGTTCGAAAATGGGGGTCTCCGGAACTAGCTAGGATTTCGTTGAAATTCAATGCTATGGAAACTGGACACGTTTAAAAGAGGGGGTTCGCGGAACTGTGAGGGGAACAGTGATTTGCTTTAAAATCTATGCTGTAGCACTTGAACCAATAATAATACTTGTATTATGTAGAGGCGAGAAAACATGACCGGAGTAAGATGGACGCACGCATACGCATACGCACACGCACACACGCACGCATACACACACTAACTAAAACTAGACAGAGGCACTCACGGAGAGAGCATACCTCCGCCAAGAACATACGCCATACGCATACGGACTCACGAACACACGAATAACCACGATAGCTACGCCAGCGAATGCTCGCTCGGCCGCCCACTCAGCAGCAGCGCGGCTGTGGCTGGCTCGTTCGCTTGACGCGCTAATACAATCGCGTCACACACACACACACACACAGCACACCACACAACACACACAACACACCGACCACACACACACACAACACACACACACACAACACACACAACACAACACACACACACACACACACACACACACACACAACACACACACACACGCAACACACACACACTCGCTGCGCGCGCGCGGCGCCTGCTAACGTCCTGTACCACGACACGCACAGACCGATCACATACAACCCCCTTCACTCCGATGGGCGAGGTAAAATATAGATTAGTATGTAGCAGATTTATTGAGCAGCGGTCATCTCGGAACGTTTTAATTATAATTTAAGTTCGTTAACACCTCAAGTTGCCTACCTTCGCCGGGAACAGCAATCCATCGACAAATGATGGTCCCAACTTGGGGACTCCAAGGAAATGGAACACCTTGACATCGATTATCAAAATAATCACAGGTTTTATATGGATTGATTTCGACATTTACATATTTTGATTTTTTCGATGAAAAGTGCGTCCAGCTTGTAGGCCTACATCACTCATCTGTTTGTGGGCGATCTACTTATTTGCCAAGGAAGTCTTCCTCTCTTCTTTACCGTTTCTTGCCAAATGACTGGGGGGGGGTTGAGCCCCACACCACCAACCCTCACTTTGCACAGACATTTGCCAAGATGTTTCTTTTTCTTTTTCTTCTTGCTTCTTTGTCCTTATTTCTTTTTCTTCCTTTTTCTTTTCTTTTTTTCTTTTCTGTTTTTTTCTTCTTCTTTTTCCTTTTTCTTGCAAATGATAGGGTGGGCGACCGCCCCCCCCCTGCCCCCCCCCCCTGTGGCGCCGCCCCTGCACGCAGGTACACGTACGTATACACGCGGGTACACGTACTTGCACGCTGGTATATACGTACGTACACGCGGGTACATGCATGTACACGCACGTGCACGCGGGTACACGCACGTACCGGTACACTGTTTCTTGTTTCAACTGTCAACCGCGTCAACTGTTTTTTGGCAAACGTTGTTCAATAACATAAATATAACCTTATTATAAACGTTTTACTAACCGTAATAGAACGTTTTTAGCAAACGTTTTCAAATAACATAAATATAACTTTATTAGAAACGTTTTACGAACGTTTGGAAAACGTTTCATTCATACCAAACCATTAAATAACCATTCAAAAGCGTTGCGAAAACGATTGCTAGCCGATGCGTACAAGTTACGTCACTTCCGACATGCTCGGGTTAGAGCATGCGTTATCTCTCTTTTTCGCCGCCATATCGAATTTCGTTGTTTGTTGTTGCTTCTACAATAGATTTACTCTTCCCGACGGTAAGGACATGAGTAATTAAACACATAATTACTTGTTTAGAAAAATGCATAAACATTTGTGCTAGAGTGTAAAGTGTATGTTCTGTCAGCATCGAACTGTAGTGTAGAAGGATAATATGTGAGATTTAGTATAGTTCGGGGGGATACTATTACTATGGATTTGGCTTCGTCGCGCCCACAGGCACTTGAAGCGTTTCAACTGTAAACACTCGCCGCCGCCATTGCGCGCACACTGACACATAAATATATAGTGTGACTATAGCCGCGCAATGGCGGCGGCGTGTGTTTACAGTTGAAACGCTTCAAGTGCATGTGGTCGCGCCGCCGCCGCCGCACGCATTTCCTTGTGAGCGCTACAATGTAACAACATTTTTTGTCGAAATATTCTAGAACCTGTCTATGAAAGGTCCAGTCCTTGAAAGGTCCTTGAACGTCACAGTCCTTTGAACGCACAGTCCTTGAAAAGTTAGTCTTTGAAACGCACACAGGCCTTGAAACGCACAGTCCTTGAAAGGTCCTTGAATTTGAGGGTAGTCCTTGAAAAGTACTTGAATTTAGTAAATGTTGATTTTGTGCTTGAAAAGTCCTTGAATTTCATGAAAATGTCCTTGAATTTAGTAAATGTTGATTTTGTGCTTGAAAAGTCCTTGAATTTCATGAAAATGTCCTTGAATTTTTAGAAAGAATCCTTGCCTGTAATAAAAAGAAATTTTGTACCATCAATAATGTGCAAACCTCAATAAAAATTGCGTTAAATGAGCTTAAAAAGCTATAGACACGATGATCACAAATTACAGTAAGTCAGTAAAATCAGTCAGTAAATCAAGGTATGTTGTACTGTAGAGGTGACAGTGTTTAGAAAATTAGAAGGGTTTATTAATTAATGTGATCCAGGTAAGTTTTAGAGGTGACATGCAGTGATTAAGCATGGGGTCATTAAATTAATCCAGGTATGTTTTGTTCTGTGTATGAATTCCGATAAAATGTCCTTGAATTTCCAATAAAATGTCCTTGAAAAGTCCTTGAAAAAAATTTTAGTCCTGTATGAACTATGTGTAACTTCTGCAGTTTTTACCCGATTGTCATGAAATTTGGCACACAGGACCAATATAATTAGGTACCGGGTATGTGACAAAAAAATTCAAAATGTTTAAAAAGGTTTTTGATTAGATTGACAGGATGGGGCTTGGAAATTAAGAGCAATTATTGAGCAATACAATGATACCAAGATTTTGAAAATTGGTTGAGAAACAAATTAAGAAACTTATAGCAATTTTACTGTCGTTTTTTACGAAAATTATTGTCTATTGTATTTCCTTTCGTTTTATGTGAAAACTGTGATCGCAAATTGCTAAAAATGACAGAACATATATCATAACTTTTTTTTCTCAATATATTCCAGTAAAATTTTCAGGATAATGAGAATATAGTATATCCTCATATGAAATCTAACTGAATTTTTGAAATATCTTAGTTAATTAAACACTTTTAATTGATTAATTCGCGTCAATCCGTTACTCCACTTATTGCTTTGTCATGACAAGAACTTTCAGAAATTCACCAAATCTGACTAGGATATCAGGGGAGAGAGAGAGAGAGAAAGAGAGAGCGAGAGAGAGAGAGAGAGAGAGCGAGCGAGAGTGAAAGAAAATGAGAGGCGACAGTCGTTCTTCATTGTCTCACAACAGTTTCACGAGCGCCGTCAGTGTAGCAACCCCACCCAGCATAAACACACACACACACACGTGCACGCACGCACGCACGCACCCACACACACACAGACACACACACACACACACACACACACATATAAATTACTATCTTACTACATTCTATGATACATTATCTGTTTATAATCTATTATACAACAAGTAACTATAGCTGTAATAATAAGGTTTGTGATGCTATAGCCATTAATACTGGTTAAAATTTCCTGTCTTGTACAATTCTGTCTGACTAAGGTAAGTTACCATTGAATCAATGCACTGCATTAGCTACAGTGCATACAGCAAGTTTCAGAAATGTACACATGGAATTTTGTTCGTAAACACAGCTGATCAGCCAATCAAATTGCGCCATTCAGGTCACGTGATCAGATGCAGGCTAGCCATAGGGAACTTTATGGCAAACTATCGTTGATAAAATCCTCAATCATCGACCCTATGATGAAATGTTTTACCAAGCGTTTCTGATCGTCAGATCTCGATGAAACTTCGTAAGTTTATGGTTGAAACATAGTAAAACATCTCAGCTTACCTCAGAATATTCTCATATATAACATAAGGAACTATACGGCTGCTGAGTTTGTCCTAAAAGTTAAAGGAAATCGATCATAATGAAAACCCTAACCAATGTGAAAAATTCGAAATCGAGGCGATAGCTGGTGATTCCTTCTACGTCATATCAAGGATTCCCGTGGAATACCCAACGCAAACCAATCACAAGACCACTTTTCATGGGATACCTCTGCGCGACGCAACAGATCGTCAGCAGGAGAAACAGAGACAATTGCCACTGCTGCATGAATGCGAGTTTTGTCACATACCTAAATATATACATATATATATAGGACATGTTATATCGGCCCTGTGTGCCAAATTCCATGACAATCGGGTAAAACCAGCACAAGTTACAGGTTCTACAATATTTCCACAAAAATGTTGTTACCATGGCAACGATGACTCCGCCCACGCTAAAACCGATTGGCGTCTTTGCTTTACCATAACGCACCTTGGCATCTTGGGGAGAAGGTGTGCGAGGAAGGTGAGGAAGGGTGGAAGGAGGAGGAAGGTGTGGGGGGAAGGTGTGCGAGGTGTCTGGGAAACCAGGTCACTGCGACCTTCATTTCCCCTTTACCTTGACCTTGATCATATTTCCCTCCCGCTCTGTAACTCGGCCCCTAATTCACCTAGCGCTACCAAACTTGGTATACTTACACATCTTGGGGAGAAGGTGTGCAGAGTACCAAAACCAGGTCACTGCGACCTTTACCTTGACCTTGATCATATTTTCCTTCCGCTCTCTAACTCTGCCCCTAATTGACCTAGCGCGACCAAACTTGGTATGCTTGCACATCTTGGGGAGAAGGTCTGTCGCATACCAAAACCACCACTGCCCTTGACCTTAGTTTGACCTTGACCGTAGACTTACATTTCCTCTTCGGCCTCATAGGGTAACCAGATTCCATATGCTTGCACAAAGATTATTCCTTTTACTCATACTTACTGTACAGGCGCTGCATGTACGTGACACAGCAATTTTTGTCACTCGTATAGGTATGTAGGTATGTTCACCCAGCAGCCTGCGCCGCGGTAAACTTGTGCAGAGCTTTGCGCGTGTGGTGTGTGTGTGCGTGCGTGCGTGTGCGTGCGGTGTGTGTGCGAGCGCACGTTCGTGCGTCCGTGTACGGTGTATTCTGTGTACGTGTACACACACGCATGTGTACGTACACACAGACGCATGCACGCACGCGCACGCAGTCCAGGGGAAAAATTATTTTATTAAAAATTAAAAATTATTAAAAATTTATTTTTCGGGGGCTACTTTTCAAGCTTGCGTGCATGAAAATAGCACTCTAAAATTTGGTTTGCATTGAACTCTATGCAAATTTACGGGGGCTCTTTTTGGCATTTCGGGGGCTAAATCGCCTCGAGCCCCTGTGTATTTTTTTCACTGGCACGCACGCATGTGTACGTGGACACACACGCACGCACGCCCGCACGTGCACACGCACTTGCTCCCTATAATCGTCATGCATGAACGATTGAATTCTATCCCACAGCCCGACTTTACAAGCACATGACCACGCCTTTGACCACGCTACGTTCCACGATTCGTTTTTCACAGACCTTATATCACACCGCAGCAGCCACCACGTCGATGGCGTCAGTAGCTACTATAGATCTGACAGTGAAGGGAGAATTTGTGAGGAAACCTACTGCATTTCACAACAAGATAACAGGTATCACGTGATATGGGTGCTGTTAATTATGGGTACATTCACCTGTGGGGGAGAAATGCGGTATTTGGGGAGTGAGATGCCAATATTCCAAATAAAACGGTATAGAGTTTAGGATGGAAACTACCCACACCATCAATCAAAATCTAGACAACTCACTCTCGCGTGTTCTCTTCGCATTCACCACCTATTTTTAGCTCATCTGACATAGTCGGATGCAGCTTGTAGAATCGCATGATCGTGCGTCCGTCCGTCCGTCCGTCCGTCCGTGCGAGCGTCCGTCCGTCCGTCCGTCAACAGTTGGGCACAAATCTAAACGGCTCGACGTACGGTCACGATATTCGGGACGTGAGGGGGTAATCCGAAAACGAGTTGGGATGTCGAAGCTGGGGGTCAAAGGTCAAAGGTCAAGAGGTGTAAAAGAAGGGGGAACATTTCCTCCTTAATTTNGCAGCTCTAATCCAGGCACGTCGCTGCTTAAAACGTACAGGGAAAGCATGTCCTCCCCCTCGTCCCACAATGTAGTACACAATATTCGGTTGGCATTGTCCAAGGTAAAAACAACACCGAGTTGAAAACAGAACACGGTACGTACAGTACAGTTTTCACTTGTAAACACCGCGCAGCAGTTGTTGCGCAGGACCGAGTTGCTTATCAGCGCCCCCTATATGCCTATTGTTTTCAAATGTACCTCATTGCCCCACCAATAACACGCATCATGGTATGCAAGTAACATGTAGACATAATATTAATAGTACAACAACACTATTAGTAGTAGCGCTACAACACTGCCAGTATGAACAATTGTCTACACGTCAAAACCTGCTGAATAATGCTAAATACCTTGTCATTGACAACACCGGTTACCACTGGGTTACCCAAATTAAATTACAATGTTCGATACAACGTACAACTACAAGTAACAAATAAATGACATTACGATGACGGCACTGCCTCACTGCGAGTTAAGTTCTCTGCAGGGAAACAACAAACGAGATGATGCCGAAAGTTCGGGACCTTGCCTCCACTGTAGCTGCTGCGTTAGCGTACACACTCGTACTTGTTCCGGCAGAAACAAAAGACGTCAACAACACGATACTCTGCCTGCGGTGACGCTAAACGTTGGCACGACGGGAGAAATCCTCGAGCGCGACCGGTCTGTAGCCTATAGTCTGTAGTCTGTAGCGCTAGCGCAGACGACTCGCCGAATAAGTTCAGGAAAACTTGTCCTTGCTGCCACAAATAGTTCGACGAGTCCACCGTAGATCTGCATAGGGGTGCACACAGCGAAACGACTTAATAGTTCCGTCTCGAACAGTGAATGTGCCGTACGAAAACTGATACGGTTCGCATATTCAATGTTAACAGCAACAGTGGTCATACGGTGTGACAACCCGAGAAGGAACAGGGCTGTACAGTCACTCTTTGAAAGCTGGAGATGACGCGGAAACAATGTCTGTCGCACACATCACATAATAACACTGATGTTTGACATTTTTCTCTCCCTAAGCTCTGAGACTGATATTCGTTCTCGACTAAACGCGAATCGAAAGCCGAATGCCCGCCACAACAAAAAATGGCGGCCTATAGCCTCTGTAAGCGTGACAATCACTACCGTGATTGGCTACTGTGATTACCAGGGATGAGATTCTTCTGCGGATCCGCGGAAATCCGCAGATTTGACCAGTCGCAGGGGTCGATTTTGTGAAACGTCTAAATTCGTTGAGAAAATTGGGAGGGGGGTAACAATGTAAACATTTAAATTATATACCCTCAACTGCTCAACAGCACCTGACTGTAGACTGTAGAGTGTAGACAGTAGACTGACAGCAAAGTATACAGTGTATCTCTTTTTGTGTACCAGAAAAGAAAATCCTCATTCACAGGCTGCAGTAGAGGGTCAGACATTTGAGGTAGCTGATCACGTAAGGATCCATGCCTGGCCTGGGGGCCGGGTTTACATGTTGCTGTGTCCATGTTGTGTGCATGACTATATGCACTGATTGTTCCATTCGCATTGTGTTTTTTTTTATTCAAATTTCGTAGCAGCAAGTACTACGTATGTATGGTATCAGGAGTGACTAATAGAGATTTAGGAATAGGAGATTTTTGAATAATAGAATAATAAAATATATATATATATATATACAGGTGTGGAAAATATGGCATGGTAATTGGTATACAGAGCATGTCACGTGACATAATATAATAATCAGTATATATTGCCCATCAAAAATAAACGGTGCCAGCGCCAAGCAGCTAGTGCTGCAACATATAGTATAATCACAGCTTTACACGAGAGCACCTAAATGTGAGACATAATTCCTGTAATTATTAGCACTTTAATATATTTTAACTGTGTGTACTATTACAGCTGATGGCTCCAGCGGCTTCAAAGCAGAAGCAAATCGCTACCACCTATACGTCTGCTACGCATGTCCTTTTGCATCACGCACACTTGCCGTTCGCAAACTGAAGGGGTTGGAGAAGATCATTTCCTTAAATGTCGTGGACTGGTTCTTGGACGAGGGAGGTTGGAAATTTAATCCAAACGTAAGAGGAATAATTTATTTTTGATTGTTTTCATGTATTAGAAAATATACTGTTTATGCTGCTGTGCAATGACATATTCCAGTTAGCGTGAGTTGATATATAAAGCACTGCCAAGGAAACTTGTGGTATTCACAAAAATGTATTTGCTTTTCCATTACTGTTTTATTTAATCAATGGTCAAATTTTAATTGAAAGCTATTTTAAACATACAATGAGGTATATGCAATTTTCTGCCCATGATGAAACTAAAAAAAACTGAAAAAATATATATATATGTTATATCTTATTTTGTTCAGATGTGATATATAACATATATATATATATATATATATATATATATATATATATAGTATATATAGATATACGCTCATGATTATATGATATAATATCATATTTATGGCACAGGAGTTATAGTGGATTTAGCATTGCAGCTACAGGTACATTGCATCTGAGTGATTGTTAAATGTCTTTCAGAGAGACGATGTTACCACAGCTGACACGGTAAATGGATCAGAGAGACTGAGAGAGGTTTACTTGAAGGCGGACTCTTGTAAGTCACAGAGGAAAGAAACCCATTCAGTGTTTAAAATTTTCTTATCAAAGTGTCTATTTGCCACAGAATGATGACCACCCATCACGATTTTAGTAAAAAATTATGATATATGAATCGTGAATGGGTTTGGATGTGTATATGGTTGCATGGTAGTTGCCTAGCTAGCTCTTGTATTGACCAGGCCATTACTGGTGTTCAGTTAATGGGTAAAATGCCAAATTGATGGGGACATTTCCCTCAGTTGTGATTTCCTATGGAGCTGAGGTAGTTTTACATGGAACATCCAGTTTGTGGCAGGGGAGGAAATGCATAGGAATGCATAGGAATAAAATATTGTTCTTGATCCCAAGTCATTATGTTCGTTAGAGACATGTTCATGACGAAACACATACACGATACCTAGCTGTACTTACACATATTTTACTTATAATTATGCTTCTACTTAGTATATACTTCCTCCTAGTAATACATCTACTAGTGATGCTTCCAGTTCCTGTAGTTGCACGTATTATGACGTTTAGTCATGCTTTTACTTTCACACTTTACTACACTCCTACTTCTACGTATCCTCCCCCAAGATGCAACGGCTGTGTGCATTCAGGTTACGCTGGCGCCATCACCGTTCCTGTGCTGTGGGACAAGAAGACCGGAACGATCGTGAACAACGAGTCCGCCGAGATCATACGCATATTCAACTGCGAGTTCAATGAGTTCTGCGCGACACCCGAGCAGGCGGCTCTGGATCTGTACCCGCAGCCGCTGCAGGCCGAGATTGACGAGTTCAACTCTTGGATATATCCGTGAGCGAATCACGTGCGATGCCGTCAGGAGTGACGTAATAGTCAATTTATCCCTATTATTCTATTATATCACTCCTGACGCCATTATATGTTGCAATTGTAAGTTAAGTTGCCAGGTTCATGTATGAAGCACACCGGCGGAGTATCGTGAAACAAATTAATTTTGTTGAGATTCAATTGCTAGTTCAGAGCGGTGAATTGAGTGGGGTACATTCCCAGTGTTTCAGGTAAAAAACAAGCCTTTTCCCATTTTCCAGTTTAACCAAATTCGCAATTCGGGAAATTCCCCACTTCGGAAATTGACTGTTATTTTAGAATCACGAACAATTTATCTGGTATTTTCTGGTTCCCAGACAATGAAATTGGTCCAATCTCACATCCTGAAAATAACTGTTTGCCTGTTTTTTATTTCAGGACCATTAACAATGGAGTTTATCGTTGTGGATTTGCAAAATCACAAGAGCCTTATAACGTTGCTGTTCATCAAGTGTTTGAGTCGTTGGATAGGGTAAGCCCAAATTTTAAAATGGGAAATGATAATATTAATCACAGGCAAACAAATAACAGTGACCTAGGGCTGTTTCTGAGAATCATCATAAATATATAGTTATGACTAACGTAACAATTTACAGATGTTTCTGTCAACTGGACCATTGTAGAGAGTAGACACTGATTTCCTATTTGTGTACGATTTAAATATCAACAATTTATCGTTGAAAGCACACACTTGATGCAAGCAGATCAAAGATCAATAGAGACGAATGAATGTGGCTTCACCCTCTGTTCTCACAATCCTTCTCAATTCTGCCATGGGTTTTCTCTTTACCTTCCCTATTTTTGCTGTCTGGCATTTTTTACCTGGATTCTGTGTTCCCAACCTGCACCACCTTAGTTGACCATGTCGAAGTTGCCTCCTCATGACATGTGTTTACAAAGCGTTCTGTGATTTCTATACTATAAAATCAGGACTTTTTACATATTCGGATATCTCTTTGTATGCAGGTGGAGGAAATCTTATCCCGCAAACGGTACCTGTGTGGCAACCAGCTGACTGAAGCAGACATACGGCTGTTTGTGACCCTGGTCAGGTTTGACCAGGTTTACCACGGACACTTCAAGGTGGCTCTTTTTAGCTCGAGATATTTATAATTATCAAACTTTGTGACATAAAAAGATGCCAACCTTTTAAAAAGTTGTGATTCAAGTAAATAGGCATTTTATAATAACAATGTGCAATCTTACAAATTCTGCAAACAAGAAGTAATATGTAAACATGAGGCTGCAAGGCTTTAAATTTAGTGCAATTAAAGGGTTTCCTCATGTTCTTGACAATATTTACAGTGTCATAAGAAGTGCTTGCGAGAGTATCAAAAACGAACAACTAAAATTTAAATGCATGTCTTACTGATTTTTTTTATGTCTGACAATATTTGTGCTTTACAGTGTAACAAGAAATGCTTGAGAGAGTATCCAAACTTATGGGGGTACACTAGAGACATCTACCAGCATCGCGGCATCGGAGAAACTGTTAACATTGAGCACATCAGAAATTGTTACATGGTGAGTAGGAAGATATATGGTGTGTACAGACACATACTCACTAAAATGAAATCTGTCGAGTGCATTTGTGACAAATTAATTTACCTCCCGTTAGAATTTGCTGCATGATTAGATGAATGAGCAAACAATAAAGATAATTGGAATTTAAAATGAATTGTTTTCTTAACACAGGACTAAACTAATTTGTATCTTCTTGCAGGCAAGCCAACTTAATATAAATCCCTTTGGAATCATTCCGATTGGACCAGATTTGGACTTTGAGGCACCACACGGCAGAGAAAACATGAAGTGATGGAGAAATTGTCTTAAACCACCGCCCAGTAGTCTACTCTCATGTACTTTAGTTGTATTGAATTGTGAGTAATTGAAATGACTTTTAGTTATTTTGCTGTTTACTGTATTTTTATTAGCTCATCTGACATAAGCCTCGTTCACACGAGACCTCGTATTTATGAAATACCGGATTTGCGAAATACCGTATCTGAGACAAATACGCGGCCGAGCGTTCACACGCTGATTTGCGGCTCCAGAAATACGGTATTTGTGAGCTGCGAGCTGCTTTAAACAATCAAGCGAACAATGCGAAATAAACAATGCAATGCGCACCAACTGCCGATAAAATACGTAGACTGGTCCGCGCTAGACAGTTCCACTCGCGTTACACTGGAACTGTCGAGCGCGGACCAGTCTATAAAATAGCGCGGCTGCCAGAAAGTCCGGTAATTTAGCGTTCACACGAGGAATGCCGCGGTCCAAAGAAATCCGGCATTTGCTCAAGCACGGCAATTTTCGGCGGTCTGGAGCCTCGTTTACAGAAATACCGGATCTGTTTTAGATACGCGTATTTCTTGGCCTCGTATTTTGCTCGTGGTAGAACGCCTAAAAGATTCCGATTTTTGCTACGTTGCAACGCGGGCTACTGTCAGATTGCAGCTTGTAGAATCGCATTTAGCGTTGCGTCTGTCCGTCGTCCTTTGTCATACAGTTCTGGCACAAAATCTTAAACCGCTCGACGTACGGTCACGAATATTCGGACGTCGGGGGGGATCGTGAAAAGGACTCAGGAAGTGACCAATTTGGGGGTCAAGGGTCAAAGCGTCAAGAGGTCTAAAACGGAGGGGGAAATTTCCCCCTTAACTTAAAGTATGGAGGAAATACCGGAATGCGGCACAAATCTGAACGCGCTCGACCTAATGCCTCTTAATATTCGGTGTATAAGTGCTGATGGGCAGGAAACCCATTCATCAGGTACGAAATTGAGCGTGACAGCGTCAAAGGGGACGCCCCAAAAAAAAAAAATCAAAAAAAAACAAAAAAAAAAAAAAAACATAAAAAAAAAAAAGCCCCCCCAAAAACAAATAAAAAACAAAAAAAAACTGGGGAAAAGGTCAGATATCAGACATTTATCTGAGGACATGGCCTAATGGACAACGTGAAAAACTTTTTTTGTTTTTCAGGCAGCTGACCTACATTTTTCTATCACTTTATAAAAGGACATAAAATGTGACTTTCCACTGAACGCTTCGGAAGATAAGTGTCTGCCATACTTTTGACCCAACGAGGAGGGTTAAATCATGGATTCCTGAACTGCCTCAATGATGTCACAGTGTTCTCATATTCATGGCACATCCAACCTTAGAAAGCCAATAGCCTGGATAGCCAAACGGTTACGCACAGACGTCACGGCTCACAAGGTTCCTTGCGATCGAATGCCATCAGATTTTTTCATTTATGTTACCTGTATTTCTGTCATTTTTCTATCTTTATTCATTAAAACTATTTTCCAATGATTTATTTACAACAATTTAATAACAACAAATTAATTTTACAACAAATTAATTTTTATTTTATTTAATGGTTAGGGTTAGGGCACATCGCACCATAAAGCAGGAGTTTTCATGGCCACGCGATTTGTATCAACCAATAGGGATTTGGCGAGGTATGCAGAATGCAAGTTAAGCGTTGCTGAATGATGTGTAGCGCAACTGCGGTCTCTGCATATCTTGCGCACCTAACAAATTGTCACTCGCCACGGACTTAAATGTTACGTTTATAATGTAGCAACAGACCTCGATTGACCCAGACTCTGCGGCTCTTGTTTACACATTGTTGTTACACATGATTACATTGGTTGATATCCAAATAATAACACTAACACTCACATAGCAATTAGGGGGAAAGGACTTGACAAAACATGGATTTGTTGACTGTTAACACAGGACTGAACTGCTTTTGACATTAATTGAGCCTTATACCTGTGTGGATGTTGAGTCTACAATTGCAGTTAAAATTTTGGCAAAGACAAAGTTTGTTGAACAGGTTTATGCTCCTTAAATCTATTATTTTCTAAGCGAGCTGATATATTAATAGCACCTGAATGCTCGCGTGGCTACGTCATCGAAATGTCAGGGCAAAAACCGGGGGGACCCATTACTCGTGATGGGTGTGAACTGGCATTCTTATCTAATAAACATGCACGCCTGCAATGCAGATGTGTTTAATTTTACTGCACAGGAGCGAAATTGTCGCTGCCTTGAAGCTTACTTGATTTTTTGCCTGTGAATTTCAGCAAACTCAATGAAGATTTAGGGTTATCTCTACTTTCTTGACTATCACTAGTGTTGTCATCAGTTGTAATTTCGTAACTCGATCATCGGTTGGACAAGGTAACGATGATCTATTACAATCGGGTTACTCGAGGTGTTTTGAATGCCTGCGTGTGCGAACGTCGTTCGCATGTAAACCGTGTGCTTGCATGGATATGTGCTTGGTTTAGCCCTTGTATTACTGTTTGTTTGGCACTTGTTTATACGTGTGATGTATAATACATGTTACTGATTCTCATCACTTTTCCAAGTTTCTTGTTCAATAAATGATCGATATTAATCGATGATCGTGACATTCACTACTTTCACCAACGTACGTAGGGTTCGATGCCATCTTTGATTATTGTATTACACTTTGCACGCGCATCTGCGTGGGCAATATAGGCTATATAGTTATACTTATGAACCCGATAGACAGATCGAGCAGGGTATGAATAGGATGCAGTGTTATGCGTTTAGTTTTAGTCGTTAATACCTACTAACAGTTTGATGACGACGTAGCCGGTTTTTTTAGCGCGATGGAAACAGGCTTTCACCTTTTGCAGTTCGAGCGAACAAAGGCCGCTACAGTAGAGCAGCAGACCTCAGATGGGCATTGTCGCTCATGCGGACTGGTTGGTCTTTGCCATTTTGTTTTTTGATTTATCTATGTAAAGTATACGGAATATTTTCCTAGACATAACAAACCATATAGTTTTTATTTTCTGTAACAAAAAACCCCGTCACACCAGGCCCCGATCCTCACTACGCTCGTCACTGCCGCCTCTAAGAGCGTGGTGAACATGCGCCTTAGAACGCTCTTATATGAACGTCTATTGGACGTACTGCGATCGCGATAGGACTGCGGTGCAGTCACATGAGCGTGGGAGATTCGTCGCCAAATTTTGGCATGTTAAAACAATCGGTCTGTGCGAAGCGTGGCGGAAAGAACGCGCCAGTGCTGGGCATTAGAGGACGTGGAAGGCGAGTACCACGTAACTCGAGGCGTAGTACGCAACTTAATGATCGTATCGCAAGCTGCGGCTGTGCGTGAAATTGTCTCCCCGTTCTCAGCACGATGTCAATACGTTGTTCATTCACCGCTGTTACTACGTCCGAGCGTGACTTAAGTCGCACTAGGAAGCGCTGACCTGGCGCGAGTGAAAGCTCGTTTGACGCAATGCGGTCGGCATTTGGAATCGCCCCATCAAAGAGTCGCACTTTAGATCGTACGTATCGCGCGCTGGGGCCCAATTGGCATCGCTCTCAACCACGCTCGGCCAAATTTTCGAGTTTGGGGCAGATCGTGATGAGCGTAGCTTCAAGTGTGTGCGGGGGTTTTAGTGACAATACATTTACTTGCAAGCATTGATCAAGCATCAGGTATATTTTTTAAGTTGGGATATAAGATGATTGGTGCACACGATTCCAGTACGTGGTCAAACATATAGCCCTGGTATCATACCAGCCCACATTATAACTAACTGCCTACAGCAAAAAAATACTAGCAGGAAAAACAGGAAAAAGAATTAGACAGGGCAAAATGTGCAGCTAGTTTGTTAGGCTAGATAGAACAGAATGTTTTGTTAATGGTTTGTAATTTGTTTTCTGGAATACCGAAGGAGTTGAAGTTAAATGAGGTTGATTGATTGGTGGGCAAAATAAACACGAAATTTATTCATTACCAAGTTATGTACTAATTTGTTTGTTCATGTGTCGTTTTCACCTAAATAATATTGGTTACACCGTACGTACGTACCAAGCTCCCGTAAATGTCAGTTTCAGTGATTGCTCCTCTCCCTCTGCAACAACATTACATAATCTCAGTCCAACAGGATATCAGTTTATGAGCTGATACGAAGAGAAATGTTGAGGCCTAGCAACGGAGAATGTAAGTATTTACGTGAAATACGCCGAGCGTTTAACAAATGGTGAGAACAATCATAACAGATGAGTCTCTCGCTGTTAACGAATTCTGGCCCGCCTTTCTGACAACAAAGCACATATTTTGTGTAATTTGATGAGGGCAACACGCCTGAAGAGCCTGTCGATTTTCACGGCTACCCCCACATTTGCCGAGTATGGCAGCATAAGGGCGGCCTCTAAATTGCTTGTACTCGATACACAGATACAAGCCATAGAATAGGTATAGTAACATACGGTTACACGCCGTACAAGACACGTACACGCCGTTAACGCGGTACACGCAACGTGCACGCGGGTACACGCAGATCACGACGTACAACGCGGGTACCGCGGATTACACACACGTACCGCGGCGTACAACGGTGATACGCGCACGTACACGCACGTACACGCCACATACACGCAGATACACGCCACGTATATACCCCTTTCCTTTTCCTTTTCTCTTTCCTATTTAGACTTTTAAAATAGGAAAACGGATCACGAACCCTTTCCCATTCTAATTTAGACTTTTAAAATAGGAAACGGATCAGAAATCCATTTCTATTTGCAAGTAAAATTGGCAAACAAACTAACGAATGTACCGTTGATTTTAATTAACACTATATAATGAATGTGTTTGGGTCTGTGTATGGAGCTGTTCTATGCAGCTGCGTGAGCGCGGGTGTGCGCTGGAGCAACTTGGTTATAAAAGACATGAGTATAGATAGGCACATCAGCCGTTACACACACTTGAAGACAATTTAAACAAGGAAGCGTGACCAGGTTGACAAGTATCAAGCCGCGCGTTTTGGATGCTGTGCTTGTTGTAAGTAAACATGAAATTATTCGGATGTTGTTTTTCTTGTGGCATCGTGGCGAGTGTGAGTGTGTGTGGTCTGCGCGCGCGTGTGGCGTGTGCATATGCGTGCTCGGTGCGTGGCGGACGTTTGTATATGTGGTTTGTTGAGGTTGGCGTTCGCGCGTCGTGTATGTGCATGTGTGTGTGGTGTGTGCGTGTGCTGTGTGGTGTGGTGTAGTGTGGTGTGCTGTGTGTGTGCGTGCTGTGCGTGCTTGTGTGTGTATGCGCGTGCCGTCGCTTCGATGCGGTGTGTTTATGTAGGCCTGCGTGACGCATTGCGTGCCGTGGGTTTGGCCTGCGGCTTTGCGTTTTGCTTGTCGTGCGTGTGTTTGCCTGCGTCGAGCGTGTTGCACTTGATGTGCGAGTGTGTTTGTGAGCCTTATCATACAGTATTACGAAGCTTATACATTCGTACAATACTTGCATTACATTAGTGAGCATAGACTCAGCGTCTGTTTGCCACGTTTCATCGTATTTCTCCCTCTTGTGTTTTTTCATCGCGGACAGAACTGCGCACAAGCATCAGCCGGACGCCGTGATGGGTCACATACAGGCATTTTGGTTAGTATGCGTTTTGGAAAAGCTGCAAAGCCATGAGGCGCAGCCAAGCGCACCGTATGACGACGGCAGTTCACTAAATGACCTCATCCAACGATGATCAAACGGTAAGCACAGAATTTGTAATGGGCCGGCATGTTGGTGACGCTGGTTTACGCGACCTTTAGGGTTGATCACGCCAATTTTTTGTTTGATCTGTTAACTAAATCATGTCTGCCGACTGCTTTCTACAGCATTATCTCTGGCTTTCCTTGGTGACGCAAAGCCTTTCCTAAAGGAGTTTATGGCATTGCTCATGACGGCGGCGTGAAGAATTCGTTAAAACATACCTTTAGTTGACGAGAAAAAGCTAGCTGCGAATAAAATATTTTATGCTCCGTTGTGATGCTTCCCCTATCTGTCCATTTTCTTGTACCTATCATCTTTATCGCCCTGCTTTACCTCTCTACACTGTCCATCTTCTTACTTTCCATCTTCCTATCTGACTATTCTTTCTATTGTCTATCTTCATACCTGCTCGTCTTATTTCTTGTATGTCTTTGCTACCTGTCCATGTCCTAATCTGTCTATCAAGATGATTATTCATTGTGCCAAAACGAACCATATGTTTAATACTCAAAACTTTAATTGAATTAAGATAATGTTATTTACTTAAAAAAAACGATCTATAGTCCTAACATAGTATTGCTGTGCAAAACCCAACACAACTTTGTACAGTAATTTTTGTGTTTACTAGGTAAGGAAGGAGTGGGAAAAGCAAAAAGAAAAAAAGGGAGGACCGGTTGTCATCGTCTGACAGCTTAATTAAAGGCGTTGGCGCTATTATCAGGCCCGTAGCAGCTTTTATTGGGGGGCGGGGGTCCGTTTTTTAAATGTTGGCAATTTGTGGATGGCGCGAAGTCGCGACGCGAGGGATCATAGCGACCGAGCAGGGGGAGGCGTGTGGGGAGGTGTCTCTCTCCCACACGACTGAGATTTGCAATTATTACACTAAGATTATTACACTAAAATGGACGATCATGGTGCAGTACCTGAGGTGAAATCTTGCAAATTTGCCATTTTTCAATCGGACCCCCATTCTTTTTTTCTTGCTCGGAGAAGGGGGAGGGAGGCTCGTGGATATCAACCCGAAATCCCCCCCCGCGCCCTGCTAACGGCCTGCTATATTAACTATATAATACCACAATTGGCAAGTGCGAGTGACGTCTCATTGATGAAGCTTCATCGGCGTAGTACAGCACCTTGCTGCGTCGGCCTAGAGCCAGCCTTTAGGAGCAGACAAGAAGCTCCTGTTCAGGTCAAGGCGCTCCCAGAGAGGCACGACGCAGGAAGAAGGGCACCCATGGACGGGAAAGTGGGATTAGAGCAGCGCACCCTGTTGGTCGAAGTTATGATCAAACATGCCGACCGCATGTTCGATCTGAAGAGTGTTACTGCAGTCAATGCTGGTGTGTACTATAGCTTACTATAAGGGTCATCCGAGCTTGCCGGCAATATTAGTGTGTACTATAACTTATAATGTCACTTGCTCGATGCATGTCACTAGCTCACTGCGAACACGTTCGCAACCAGTTTGTTCGCAGTAATTAACTATGCTCCATTGCTCTCAAAGAATCGCAAACGTTGGAATGATTGGTATTGGTGGACTTGTGTATTTCTTTCTGGGGTTCTCCTAATGAAATAATTGGCATTAACTTTCTGTACTTGTAGGAGATATGACTATTTACGACTTGGAACAAGCGGATGACATGGCAGCGGATGATCCTATACATGCAGACATACAGAAGGGAAGGGTTAACAGCAATTACCCTCCTCTCTTTTCCCTTTCTCTCCTCTCCTCTCCTCTCTGCTTCTCTCATTTCATCTCCTCTTCTCTCTTACCTCATCTCCACTTCTCTCTCATCTTTCTCCTCTTCTGTCCTTCTTTGGCTCTCTACTCTCTTTTCTCATCTATACATTCATGGTTTCCCCGCTCTCTAACATGGGCTACCTATATTGGCGATTCGTAAACAACTAGTTTCGATTTTATTGTGCATGCACGTCAATGAATGGCAGGAATATCACATGACTGTGAATGTATAATAGTAGAACAAACTCGTTGTTTTTTCACAGACGTCATGCGATGTGCGTAACGAGAAATGCACAAGCGGCAACAAATATATAGCTGGCGCCTAGCCAGCGCCGAGCCAGCAGGCAAGCTGGCCGTGGAGATTGAACACAAGAAAGAAGCCAAACAAATAACCAAGCTGAGACAGTTTCAGAACTTCTTTCGCAATATATACCACCCCCTGTAATTAGAAACAAACATTTTTTAAAACATATACATTTGAAAGCAAATTTCATTACTGAGATTAAAACAAAATTTAAGCAGCTTTTAATTCCTTTCACTTCATCAGTTATTTTAAGAAATCAAGAGTGTTTCATAAAAAAATGAGATAATATATATATTTCCTATTGTAATTAGTGTAGCACTCCCGTTATAATTGCGATGGTTTGGCGCCGTTCCAGTAAAATGTTCATCGCCGAAAAAATAGCGGGGTTTGCCGATTAATTCGGGGCTATTATATATTACGTTTCTCGCGATCAAATACAACAAGGGGGTTCCAGCCCCCTCCTTCGGTCCACGCACCTTCCCCTCCCTGCTCCCCTCCTCCACCACCTTCTCCCTATCTCCCCCTCCTCCACCACTTCTCCCGTTCTCTTCACCCCTCCACTACCCTTCTCCCTTGTCTCCCCCTTCCTCCTTCTCCACCAGCTTCTCCCGTAAGCGCTCCTTCTACGCCCCCGCGCGCCACCCACCACACGCCCCTTCTCGCTGGTCTCCCGCGCTCCTCCGTTCTCACCAGCTCTCCCGCTCCTCCTTCCACCAGCTCTCTGCTTCTTACCCCTCCTCCCCCTCCACCAGCTCCCTTCTCCCCGCCCTTCCTCTCCTTTCTCTCCTTCTCCACCAGGCTTCTTCCCTCCTCCTTCTCCACCAGCTTCTCCCCTCTCCCTCCTTCCTTCCCTCCACAGCTTCTCCCCCTCCAGCACCTCGCAGTGAGCTCAGTGTGAGTACACCCTAGTCCATACACTCCTCCTGCCGTGACACCATCAGTCTCCTTCTCCCCTGCCTACATTCATACTCCACCGTGTCTCTCCCACCAATCCCTCCTTGCTTACGCCGCCTTTCCTCATCACTGTTCTCAAATAAGAATCGTTGCTTAGCCTCATTAGCTCAGTTTCACCATCTAAATATCCACTTTCTTCCTTCATCCTTCTCCAACGAGATATCTCTTCCTTTCATAACCTTTCCCTTCAGATCCTAGCCATATTGAGTCCATGCACACGGCGCGCTGCTGTATATGCCATATTAAATCTGGCCACACGGCTCCACGTAGCGTAAATCCCTTACATAGGCCAAGACCATAGTCAGTATCATAGTCACGTTCCCATAGGCCCAACACACGGTAGTGGCGCGTCGGGTGCGGGAGTGCTCATGCTTCATTCGAAGGTTTCATGCGTTTGGGGAGTTCATCATATTGGAGTTGGTAAAATGATTTGAACTTTCTCTGAATAGGCGGAGTTATTTTCGCGGCGCCACGTTAAATATCATGGCAAAGCTGTTAAGTTTGGTTTGAAGTAAATAAGCTGATTACTTTGTTATGTTAAATAAATTACAGATAAGCTTTGCTTAATGATTTGATTATAGTAAGTTAAGGTTACAATTATTCTTAATAGTGACTTAGACATATTGCGTACTAAAATATATTCAATTTACGTAAATAATAAAAAGATTTGATCCAATGTAATGTATTCAAGTAAATAACACCCTTAGGAATACATAATAATATAAAAATGTTAGTACTTCGATCAAACAATGTTACATAAATAATTGTCATAGAATAGTTCTCATAATGAATTTATTGTTAATATTGGTATTTTTATAACATGCGAACCTAATCTCAATTTGTATCACATTGGAATTCTAAATTGATATTTCGTGTAACAATTGACAACATATATCAATTTACCTGAGTTAATACTTAGTTACAATAATACAAATGTCATAACATTTCATAGTAAGGATCTCACTCAATTGTAATTGTAGTTTCAGTCTATTAAACATGTACAAATAAAAATTGTTCTCGCGACTTCTTAATTTATGAATAGGTTGTAATCTAATTGTTTATGTTAATCATCGAGTTGATTCAACGACAAATCAATTTAATTATTAAGTCGAACTTGAATTCTGGTCATATTTTCCTATAAAATTGTTCTGTAAGTGTTATAAATTAGTTCTAGACGAAATCTTCGTACTAATTGATTCGGTAAACACATGTTAATAAAATTCGTTAGCTTTTATGAATTGATTTACAAACAGTAAGACTGGTTTGTTAGATACATGAATTAATTGTGACTTGTACATTTGTAACTATTGTTAGAAATATAACTTGATTTGTTATTTTCCGTAATTGAATTGACACATGATTATAAACTTAATTTAGAAATCATTGTAACACATTGCATTCCTAAACATCTGTTAATAAATTGTAACTATAACTGTTACTTGTTTCTATCAAAATAAATTGGTTTACTTTCTTGTAAATTAATTTTAAACTTTGTGAAAATTGATTTAACTGCATTTGTAAACAATTGATTTTGAGATTCTAGGTTTAAATTCTCTTTTAAGAAATGATTTTTGAGGAGTAATGGCTTGCATACGACACACTGTAGCTAGTCTGTATCCTGGAATTTCCCGCGCGGACTTTACATTTGCCCTCCCTGAACCTATAAACCCTAACCATAACCTTTATAACCCTGAACCCTAACCGCTAACCATATCAGCTAAGCATTACGTTACCAGGGTACGTTGCCGGCAGCGTACGCCTGGGGGAACATAGACCCTATCAGCCACCAGGCCTGCCTGGCCACAAACATGAGTCAATGGCCATTGTTGTAATGGCGAATCAGGCGAGACCTGTAACTGTCACTCATCGCACTTTCCCTCTGTTGCAAGCAAGCGGCTGTGGAATGTTTTGACCTATACTCGTAAACCCATCCTTGGTGTAGTAGCATGTCAGTCCTGGCACCAGACGCATGCAGAGATTACCCGGACAAAGATGCACACCGCGTTTGATTCAGGGAGGATTGCGAGGAGCTTACGTTGTTATCTGATCGAGAACAATCATTATTATTTTTCTATAACATTCTGCACCGGCACAAACGCCCGCGCCATTGTCATACTTCCTGAATAACGGTGCGGGGGAACCGGAGTCGCCAAGGGCAGCGGTCGCAAACCATTGCATACCGGGCAAACATGCAATTACGAAAAAAGCAATGCTGAATCAAACACCGAAATGTATTTACTACCAATGTCCTTTAATGTATTCTCTACTCTATTTTCGCCTGTATTGCCTGATAATTACCTGTAAAATGCCCGGTTAAATGCTCCTGCTGCAAACACACAGGTACACGCACGCACGCGGCACGGCGTTACACATTTACCTTA
>NW_014577187.1:327750-335649 GCF_000485595.1 Priapulus caudatus | reverse complement strand
TCGAGATATTTTAATTATCAAACTTGTGACTATAAAAAGATGCCAACCTTTTAAAAAGTTGTGATTCAAGTAAAGTTAGCATTTTATAATAACATGTGCAAATCTGTACAATTCTGCCAAACAAGAAAGTAATATGTAACGATGAGGCTTGCATAGGCTTTTAAATTTAGTGCAATTAAAGGTTTCCTCATGTTTCTTGACGCAATATTCTACCAGTGTCATAAGAAGTGCTTGCCGAGAGTATCAAACACGAACAACTAAAAATTTAAATGCATGTCTACGTGATTTTTTTATGTCTGACAAATATTTGTGCTTTACACGTGTAACAAGAAATGCTTGAGAGGAGTATCCAACTTATGGGGGTACAACTAGAGACTCTACAGCATCGCCGGCATCGGAGAAACTGTACATGAGCACATCAGAAATTGTTACATGGTGGAGTAGGAAGATATTGGTGTGTACAGAACATACTCACTAAGAATGAAGATCTATCGAGGCTGCATTGTGACAAATATTTACCTCGTTAGGATTGTGCCTGTCATGATTAGCATGAATAGAAAACAATAAAGATAATTTGGAATTTTAAAACTGAATTGTTTATCTTAAACAGGACTAAACTGATTTGCTATGCTTCTTGGCAGGCCAAGCCAACGTTAATATAATCCCTTTGGAATCATTGATTGCGACCAGATTTGGACTGAGGCACAACACGCAGAGAAAACATAAGTGATTGGAGAAATTGTCTTAAAACCTACCGCCCAGTAGTACTACTCTCATGTACTTTAGTTGTATTGAATTGTGGAGTAATTGAAATGACTTTTAGTTATTTTGCTGTTACGTGTATTTTTATTAGCCTCATCTGACATAAGCCTCGTTCACAGAGACCTCGATATTTATGAAATACCGCGATTTTGCGAATACCGTATCTGAGCAAATACGGCTCCGAAGGGCGTGGGGGGGCGGGGGGACGGGGGGGGGGGGGGCGGGGGGGCGGGGGGGGGGTGCGTTCAACACGCTGGATTCGCCGCCTCCAGAAATACGGTATTTCGTGAGCTGCGAGCTGGCCTGTTAAACAATCAATCAACAATGCACATGCGCATAACTGCCGATAAATACGTAGACTTGGTCCCCCCCAGCTAGACAGTTCACTCTGCGCTACACTGGTAACTGTCGAGCGCGGACCAGTCTATAAATAGCGCGGCTGCCAGAAAGTCCGGTAATTTAGCGTTCACACGAGGAATGCCGCGGTCCAAAGAAATCCGGCATTTGCTCAAGCACGGCAATTTTCGGCGGTCTGGAGCCTCGTTTACAGAAATACCGGATCTGTTTTAGATACGCGTATTTCTTGGCCTCGTATTTTGCTCGTGGTAGAACGCCTAAAAGATTCCGATTTTTGCTACGTTGCAACGCGGGCTACTGTCAGATTGCAGCTTGTAGAATCGCATTTAGCGTTGCGTCTGTCCGTCGTCCTTTGTCATACAGTTCTGGCACAAAATCTTAAACCGCTCGACGTACGGTCACGAATATTCGGACGTCGGGGGGGATCGTGAAAAGGACTCAGGAAGTGACCAATTTGGGGGTCAAGGGTCAAAGCGTCAAGAGGTCTAAAACGGAGGGGGAAATTTCCCCCTTAACTTAAAGTATGGAGGAAATACCGGAATGCGGCACAAATCTGAACGCGCTCGACCTAATGCCTCTTAATATTCGGTGTATAAGTGCTGATGGGCAGGAAACCCATTCATCAGGTACGAAATTGAGCGTGACAGCGTCAAAGGGGACGCCCCAAAAAAAAAAAATCAAAAAAAAACAAAAAAAAAAAAAAAACATAAAAAAAAAAAAGCCCCCCCAAAAACAAATAAAAAACAAAAAAAAACTGGGGAAAAGGTCAGATATCAGACATTTATCTGAGGACATGGCCTAATGGACAACGTGAAAAACTTTTTTTGTTTTTCAGGCAGCTGACCTACATTTTTCTATCACTTTATAAAAGGACATAAAATGTGACTTTCCACTGAACGCTTCGGAAGATAAGTGTCTGCCATACTTTTGACCCAACGAGGAGGGTTAAATCATGGATTCCTGAACTGCCTCAATGATGTCACAGTGTTCTCATATTCATGGCACATCCAACCTTAGAAAGCCAATAGCCTGGATAGCCAAACGGTTACGCACAGACGTCACGGCTCACAAGGTTCCTTGCGATCGAATGCCATCAGATTTTTTCATTTATGTTACCTGTATTTCTGTCATTTTTCTATCTTTATTCATTAAAACTATTTTCCAATGATTTATTTACAACAATTTAATAACAACAAATTAATTTTACAACAAATTAATTTTTATTTTATTTAATGGTTAGGGTTAGGGCACATCGCACCATAAAGCAGGAGTTTTCATGGCCACGCGATTTGTATCAACCAATAGGGATTTGGCGAGGTATGCAGAATGCAAGTTAAGCGTTGCTGAATGATGTGTAGCGCAACTGCGGTCTCTGCATATCTTGCGCACCTAACAAATTGTCACTCGCCACGGACTTAAATGTTACGTTTATAATGTAGCAACAGACCTCGATTGACCCAGACTCTGCGGCTCTTGTTTACACATTGTTGTTACACATGATTACATTGGTTGATATCCAAATAATAACACTAACACTCACATAGCAATTAGGGGGAAAGGACTTGACAAAACATGGATTTGTTGACTGTTAACACAGGACTGAACTGCTTTTGACATTAATTGAGCCTTATACCTGTGTGGATGTTGAGTCTACAATTGCAGTTAAAATTTTGGCAAAGACAAAGTTTGTTGAACAGGTTTATGCTCCTTAAATCTATTATTTTCTAAGCGAGCTGATATATTAATAGCACCTGAATGCTCGCGTGGCTACGTCATCGAAATGTCAGGGCAAAAACCGGGGGGACCCATTACTCGTGATGGGTGTGAACTGGCATTCTTATCTAATAAACATGCACGCCTGCAATGCAGATGTGTTTAATTTTACTGCACAGGAGCGAAATTGTCGCTGCCTTGAAGCTTACTTGATTTTTTGCCTGTGAATTTCAGCAAACTCAATGAAGATTTAGGGTTATCTCTACTTTCTTGACTATCACTAGTGTTGTCATCAGTTGTAATTTCGTAACTCGATCATCGGTTGGACAAGGTAACGATGATCTATTACAATCGGGTTACTCGAGGTGTTTTGAATGCCTGCGTGTGCGAACGTCGTTCGCATGTAAACCGTGTGCTTGCATGGATATGTGCTTGGTTTAGCCCTTGTATTACTGTTTGTTTGGCACTTGTTTATACGTGTGATGTATAATACATGTTACTGATTCTCATCACTTTTCCAAGTTTCTTGTTCAATAAATGATCGATATTAATCGATGATCGTGACATTCACTACTTTCACCAACGTACGTAGGGTTCGATGCCATCTTTGATTATTGTATTACACTTTGCACGCGCATCTGCGTGGGCAATATAGGCTATATAGTTATACTTATGAACCCGATAGACAGATCGAGCAGGGTATGAATAGGATGCAGTGTTATGCGTTTAGTTTTAGTCGTTAATACCTACTAACAGTTTGATGACGACGTAGCCGGTTTTTTTAGCGCGATGGAAACAGGCTTTCACCTTTTGCAGTTCGAGCGAACAAAGGCCGCTACAGTAGAGCAGCAGACCTCAGATGGGCATTGTCGCTCATGCGGACTGGTTGGTCTTTGCCATTTTGTTTTTTGATTTATCTATGTAAAGTATACGGAATATTTTCCTAGACATAACAAACCATATAGTTTTTATTTTCTGTAACAAAAAACCCCGTCACACCAGGCCCCGATCCTCACTACGCTCGTCACTGCCGCCTCTAAGAGCGTGGTGAACATGCGCCTTAGAACGCTCTTATATGAACGTCTATTGGACGTACTGCGATCGCGATAGGACTGCGGTGCAGTCACATGAGCGTGGGAGATTCGTCGCCAAATTTTGGCATGTTAAAACAATCGGTCTGTGCGAAGCGTGGCGGAAAGAACGCGCCAGTGCTGGGCATTAGAGGACGTGGAAGGCGAGTACCACGTAACTCGAGGCGTAGTACGCAACTTAATGATCGTATCGCAAGCTGCGGCTGTGCGTGAAATTGTCTCCCCGTTCTCAGCACGATGTCAATACGTTGTTCATTCACCGCTGTTACTACGTCCGAGCGTGACTTAAGTCGCACTAGGAAGCGCTGACCTGGCGCGAGTGAAAGCTCGTTTGACGCAATGCGGTCGGCATTTGGAATCGCCCCATCAAAGAGTCGCACTTTAGATCGTACGTATCGCGCGCTGGGGCCCAATTGGCATCGCTCTCAACCACGCTCGGCCAAATTTTCGAGTTGGGGCGATCGTGATGAGCGTAGCTCAAGTGTGACAGGGGTTTTAGTGCAATACATTTACTGCAAGCATGATCAAGCATCAGTATATTTTTACAAGTGGGATATAAATGATTGGTGCACACGTTCCAGTACGTGGTACAAACATATAGCTCGTATCACTACCAGCACATATAACTAACTGCTACCAGCAAAAAATAACTAGCAAGGAAAAACAGGAAAAAGAATTAGACAGGCAAAAAATGTGCAGCTAGTTTGTGGTAGAACAGGGAATGTTTTGTACATGTGTTTGTATATTTGTTTTCTGGAATTACCGAGGAGTGAAAGATAAATGAGGTTGATTGATGGTGGCAAAATAAACACGAAATTTATTCATTACCAAAGTTATGTATTTGTTTGTTCATTCGTTTTCACCTAAATTAATATTGGTCACCGTACGTACGTACAGTCCCGTAAATGCAGTTCAGATGCTCCTCTCCTCTGCAACACATTACATAATCTCAGTCCACAGTATATCAGTATTATGAGTGATACGAAGAGAAATGTGAGGGCCGTAGCACACGGAATGTAAGTGATATTACGTGAAATACGCGAGCGTTACAATGGTGAGAAACAATCATAAACAGATGAGTACTCTCGGTTAACGAATTCTGGCCCGCCTTTCTGACAACAAAGCACATATTTGTTGTAATGAGAGGGCAACACCCTGAAGAGCCCTGTCGATTTTCACGGGCCTACCCCCACATTTGCGAAGTATGGAGCATTAAAGGCGCTCCCTAAAATTGCTCGCTACTCATACACAGATACAAGCATAGAAATAGTATAGATAACCATACGGTTACACGCACGTACACGCACGTACACGCAGTACCGCACGTACACGCACGTGCACGCGCGGTACACGCAGATCACGCACGTACACGCGGGTACACGCGGATACACACACGTACACGCGGGTACACGGTGATACGCGCACGTACACGCACGTACACGCACATACACGCAGATACACGCACGTATATTCCCTTTCCTTTTCCTTTTCTCATTTCCTATTTAGACTTTTAAAATAGGAAACGGATCAGAAACCCATTTCCCATTTCCTATTTAGACTTTTAAAATAAGAAACGGATCAGAAACCCATTTCCTATTTGCAACGTCAAATGGAAACAAACTAACGATGTACCGTGATTTAATAACACTATATAATGAATGTGTTTGGGTCTGTGTATGGGAAGCTGTTCAATCAGCTGCGTGAGCGCGGGTGTGCGTGGAGCAACTTGTTATAAAAGACATGAGTATAGATAGGTACACATCAGCGTTACACACACTTGAAGACAAAGTTAAGACAAGGAAAGGTGACGAGGCTTGACAAGTACAAGTCGCGCGTTTTGGCTGCTCTGCTTGTTGTAAGAAAACATGAATTTATTCGGTGTGTTTTTCTTGTGCGCATGCGTGCGCGAGTGTGAGTGTGTGTGTGCGCGCGCGTGTGTGCGTGTGCATATGCGTGCGGGTGCGTGCGCGAGCGTTTGTATATGTGTTTGTTTGTGTGTGCGTTCGCGCGCGTGTATGTGCATGTGTGTGTGTGTGTGTGCGTGTGTGTGTTGTGTGTGTGTGTGTGTGTGTGCTGTGTGTGTGGTGCGTGCGTGCTCTGTGTGTGTATGCGCGTGCGTCGCTTCGATGCGTGTGCGTGGGTTTGCCTGCGTGCGTGCGTTTGCCTGTGTGCGTGTGTTTGCCTGCGTGCGAGCGTTTGCCTGTGTGCGAGTGTGTTTGTGAGCCTTAATCATACATATTACGAAGCTTATACATTGTACAATACTTGCATATACGTAGTGAGCATAGACTCAGCGTCTGGTGCACGTTTCATCGTATTTCTCCCTCTTGTGTTTTTTCATCGCGGACAGAACTGGACCAAGCATCAGCCGGACGCCGTGATGGGTCACATACAGCTATGGTTAGTTGCCGTGGAAAAGCTGCAAGCATGGCAGCAGCAAGGTCACGATGACGACGGCAGTTCACTAAATGACCTCATCAACGAGATCAAACGGTAAGCCCAAAATTTGTACTGCCTGCGCATGTGGTGACGCTGGTTACGGACCTAAGGGTGGATCACGCCATTTTTGTTGATCATGTTACTAAATCATGTCTGCGACTGCTTTCTACAGCATTATCTCTGGCTTTCCCTTGGTGACGCAAGCTTTCCTAAAGGAGTTTATGGCATTGCTTCATGACGGCAGCGTGAAGAATGTTAAACATACTTTAGTTGACGAGAAAAAGCTAGCTGGCGAATAAAATATTTTATTGCCTGTTGAGCTTCCTATCTGTCCATTTTCTTGTACCTATCCATCTTTCGCCCTGTTTACCTCTCTACCTGTCCATCTTCTTACTTGTCCATCTTCCTATCTGCTCATCTTTCTACTTGTCTATCTTCATACCTGATCGTCTTTATTTCTGTATGTCTTTCTACCTGTCCATGTCCTAATTGTCTATCAAGATGAATTATTCATGTGCAAAACGAAATATGTTTAATTACTCAAAACTTTAATTGAATTAAAATAATGTTATTTATTAAAAAAACGATTACTTAGCCTACATAGTATTGTGTGCAAACCAACACAACTTTGTACAGTATTTTTGTGTTTGATAGGTAAGGAAGGAGTGGGAAGGGAGGACCCGGTTGTCATCGTGAAGCTTTAATTAAAGCGTGCTATTATCAGGCCCGTAGCCAGCTTTATATTGGGGGGGGGGTCGTTTTTAAATGTTGGCAATTTGTGAGGGCGCGAAGTCAGCGAAGTGAGGGATCATAGCGACCGAGCAGGGGGAGGGTGTGGGGGAGGGTGTCCTCCCTCCCACACGATGGAGATTTTGCAATTATTACACTAAAATTATTACACTAAAATGGAGCGATCTGGTGCATACCTGAGGTGAAATTCTTGCAAATTTCCATTTTTCAAATGGGACCCCCATTTTTTTTTCTTGCTCGGAGAAGGGGGGGGGTCGTGCGAATCCCCCGAACCCTCCCCCCTCCCTGGCTACAGGCCTGCTATTATAACTCTATAATACCACAATGGGCAGTCAGTGACGTCATGATAGCTCATCCGTAGTACGTCACCTTGCTGGTCGCCTAGAGCCAGCTTTATGGAAAGCAGACAAGAAGGCTCCTGTTCAGGTCAGGGCTCCCAAAAGAGGACGACGCAGGAAGAAGGGACCCATGGACGGGAAAGTGGGATTAGAGCAGCGCACCCTGTTGGTCGAAGTTATGATCAAACATGCCGACCGCATGTTCGATCTGAAACGCACACATGTCGCACACACGGCGTTCACCGCACATGCGCTCACGCACGCACCCGCGCTCACGCACCCACGTCGCACACACGCGCTCAACGCACACACGTCGCACACACGCGCTCAACGCACACACGTCACACAACGCGGCTCACCACCCACGTCGCAACACAATGCGCTCACGCACACACGTCGCACACACGTGCTCAACGCACACACGTCACACAACGCGGCTCACCACCCAC
>NW_014577187.1:295159-326992 GCF_000485595.1 Priapulus caudatus | reverse complement strand
TAAGGAAAGCAGACAAGAAGGCTCCTATTCAGGTCAGGGCTCCCAAGAGAGGACGACGCAGCAAGAAGGGACCCATAGACGGGAAAGTGGGATTAGAGCAGCGCACCCTGTTGGTCGAAGTTATGATCAAAAATGCCGACCGCATTTATCTGAAAAAATGCGCAAAAATGCCGCCGTTCGATCTGAAGAGTGTTACTGCAGTCAATGCTGGTGTGTACTATAGCTTACTATAAGGGTCATCCGAGCTTGCCGGCAATATTAGTGTGTACTATAACTTAATAATGTCACTTGCTCGATGCATGGTCACTAGCTCACTGCGAAACACGTTCCGAACCAGTTTGTTCGCAGTAATTAACTATGCTCCATTGCTCTCAAAGAATCGCAAACGTCTGAATGATTGGTATTGGTGGACTCGTGTATTTCTTTCTGGAGTTCTCCTAAGAAATAATTGGCATTAACTTTCTGTACTTGTTAGGAGATATGACTATTTACGACTTGGAACAAGCGGATGACATTGGCAGCGGATGATCCTATAACATGCAGACATACAGAAAGGAAGGGTTAACAGCATTACCCTCCCTCTTTTCCCTTTCTCTCCTCTCCTCTCCTTCTCTGCTTCTCTCATTTCATCTCCTCTTCTCTCTTACCTCACTCCACTTCTCTCTCAATCTTTCCTCTTCTGTCCTTCTTTGGCTCTCTACCTTCTTTCTCTCATCCTATACATTCATGGTTTCCCCGCTCTCTAACATGGCGCAACCTATATTGGCGATTCGTAAACAACTAGTTTCGATTTTATTGTGCATGCACGTCGATGAATGGCAGGAATATCACATGACTGTGACATGAATAATAGTAGAACAAACTCGTTTTTGTTTTTTCACAGACGTCATGCGATGTGCGTGACGAGGAAATGCGCACGCGGCACAATATAGCTGGTGCCTAGCCAGCGCCGAGCAGCAGGCAAGCTGGCCGTGGAGATTGAAGACAAGAAAAGAAGCCAAACAAATAACCAAGCTGAGACAGTTTCAGAACTTCTTCGCAATATATACCACCCCCTGTAATTTAGAAACAAACATTTTGAAAGCAAACATTTCATTCTAATTAAACAAATTAAAGCAGCTTAATTGCTTTCACTTCATCAGTTATGAATCAAGATTCATAAAAAAATGATATATATATATATTTATGAATAGTGTAGCCCGCCCGGCCCCCGTTATAATGCGATGGTTGGGGTCCATAAAAATGTCATCGCGAAAAAAGCGGGGTCGCGATAAATCGGGATTATATATACGTACGAGCAAAAAAGGGGGTCCAACGCGTTATATCCGAATTCGCGTTAAATCGAGGCGCGTAAGATCGGGGTTCCACTGTATAGGCCTATACATGCATCATGACTAAAGGTAAATAAAATTGATCTTGTAGTGTCATATGATTATGAAACGCGTAGCCAAAAAATGTGATATCAAAATGTGTAAAGCCTAGATCAATATATTATTTGACGGAGTTTATGTAATTATGCTGATAATGATTTCATGTAATAAATAATGCCTTCATTGACTAATATTGGTCTGTTGGCATTTAGTTCTAGGAAGTTTGACCTATATCAGTTTCATTTCACATAATTATGGCGGGGGGCAGGGGGGGGCCGCCGCCCCTCCAATCCAAAAAGTGGGGGAGCAAAACCAAAAAGCCCCCCCCCCCAAAAAAAGGGGGAAAAAATAAACATTCAAAAACTAATTTATACATCCATTTTTAAGTTTTCGCTGCGCGCTTTACGTGATTGACGCTCACGTCGCAACACACGCTCTTATGCACACACGTCACACACATGCCGCTTCACGCACACACGCGTCGCACAGGGTTGGGGCCCCCACGCCGCCCCCCCCTCACCCCCCCCCCCCCCCCCCCCCCCCCCCCCCCTTCATGCACACACGTCACACACATGCGCTCACGCACAACCACGCCGCACACAACGGTCGAGTGCACACACGCCGCACATACGCGCGCACGCACACAGCGTCGCACACACGCGCTCCACGCACAACACGTCGGCAGCACACGCGCTCACCACACACGCCGGCACACACGCGCTCATTGCACACCGCCGCACATACGCTCACGCAGCCACGTCCCACAACGCTGCTCACGCACACACGCCGCACATACGCGGCTCACTGCACACAGTGCCGTCGCGCACCATCGTCGCTCACCATACACGTCACCACACGGCGCTACCGTCACGCACACACGCCGCACATTACAGCGCTACACGCACACACGTCGCGCACACCGCTACTTCACGCACACACGGTCTCACATACGCGCTCACGCACACACGTCGCACACACGCACTCACGCACACACGCGCTCACGCACACACGGTCACACACACAACGCATCACGGCACACACGCCACACACATCGCCACAGCACGCGCTCACAGCACCACACGTCGCACCCAGCACGCGCTCAGTGGGTGCACACACGACGCACATTACGCGCTCCACGCACACACGTCGCCACACACGCGCTCATGCACAGCACGTCGCAGCATTACGCGCCTCCATGCACACACGTCGCACATAGCGCGCTCACTGCACACCGTCGCACACCACGCGCTCACGCACACACGTCGCACACACGCGCTCACGCACACACGTCGCAAACGCGCTTACGCACACACACCGCACACAACGCACACACGTCGCAGCACACGTCGCTCATGACACACGTCGCACCTACCGGCTCACGATCACACACGTCACACAACACGCGCTCACGCACATTAACGCGCTCACGACACACAACGTTCGCACACACAAGCACACACGCGCTGCACGCCACACACGCCACACACACGCGCTCACGCACACACGTCGCACACACGCGTCTCACGCACAAAACGTCACACACACGCACTCACGCACACACACGCGCTCACGCACACCACGTCACACACACGCGCTCACGGCACACACGTCGCACACACGCGCTGCCAGGCGACACACACTCACGCGCTCACGCACACATGTCGCACACACGCGCTCACGCACACACGTCGAATACACGCGCTCACGCACACACGCGCTCACGCACACACATCACACACACTCGCTCAGCACATATGCGCTCACGCACACACGCGCTTACGCACACACGCGCTCACGCACACACGTCGCACACACGCGTTTACGCACACACGCGCTCACGCACACACGCGCTTACGCACACACGCGCTCAAGCACACGTCGCGCACACGCACACACGTCGCGCACACGCGCTCACGCACACACGAGAAAAAAAATCGTGAGCCCCCTTAGGTCTTTGCCCCCCATCCCCCAATCCAAAACTGCTTTCGGCGCGCCTGCACACGCGCCCACATCTGATCTGCATGTACTATTTTCAAAGGATCTCTTTAATTTTAGCTTCTTCGTTTCTGTCATTCGATCCATATTGGATCCTCTTTCGTCTATTCTTTCGTGTAAAATTGAAGCTTTTTATACTGAAAGCCGCAGTGTCGATCTATCTATTTGATAAACTTTGTCTCTCTTAGTCTTCGATATAGTCCATTAAACTTTAAAGGGTAATCACATGAGTTTAACTTTATGAAGCATTGAAGGGAAAGAAGGCAAGTTCGCGCCATGACGTCACACATGACATCAGGCGGATTCATCCGAGCTTTGCCGAATGCCTTGTTTAGCTCCCCGCGTTGTTTACATATGGCTGCCGTGCGCGACATGCTCTTGAAATGATGTATCGCAAGTGAAGTTGTTTTCCTCTCGATATATCGCTATTATTCGTCACCAGTTATGGTTGATGGTATAGGATCCGTAACGTGGTGGGGATTTAGCCCTGCTATAAATTTAATACCGCGTGAACTTGAAGGTAATCAGTAATTACTACTTGCGTGCGACGCGCGTACATTACTCATTTAGTGATTTACTGTGTGTCAAGCACTGGCACTGCCACTTCAACTTCAAGTTGGCTGCCGTTTCAAGAATAAAATGATAACAACTAAACACGAATGGTATTTACTACCAAAGCCTATTCTGTTTCACCTATTAATTGTAATACTAATAGTTTCACGGCGCACGCGTACTGGTACCGCGTACTGGTACCGCGTACTGGTACGCGTACCGCAGAAACTGAGAAAGATTTAAAGAGATTTTATTAGATACTATACTCTCTATAGTCCACAAACTCTTCCGTGGGTTTGTGCTGTAGCTAGCGCTGAGAGGGTCTATGTCTCCCAGGGTACAGCCGGAACGTACCCTGGTAGTATCTAATATGCCGGACCGTACCTCGCCTACTCCACTAACGACCGTCTAGGGAGTCGCCTACGCCTACTCCCTAACCCTAACCCTATAACCATATCAGATAGTTATCAGGGTATGTTCCGGTATACCGGACCGTACCGTACCTAGGGTACGTTCCGGCAGTACCCTGGGGGACATAGACCCTATGAGCATAGCTAGCTCTAGTACTATACTAGCCCGCGTACAGTTGCCGCAGGCGACAAAGCAACTGCACTCGGGCTCCATTACTAGAGCTATGCTGTAGCGTGCACGTGGTTACATTGTGTTGCAGAGGAGCATTGGAAATGCATTTACTTGAAATCATTAGCCTGATTAGGCAATAGCTTGAATAGGGAGTACACAAACAGACTTGGGTAGTAAATACATTTTTGGTGTTTATTAGTTATTACAATGTCTCATTGAAACGGCTCAAGTGCCTGTGCCGTGGTTAGGAGTTATAGCATCATTTTTCTGGAGTAACTCTAGAGTCTAGACTAGTCTCTAGTTAGTACTTATGCATGGAACCCTTGTTGGCTGTGCCACACAGTCACATGCTGGTGTGGCAGATCCAACAAGGGATGGAGTATTAGAGCTATATATTAATAGCCTAATTAGGAGTTATGTAATATCTCTACAGTGATGGTGGTGCATGGTGATTATGATGATAATGTATGATTTATATACTGTGACAGTGTGACTGCAAGCGTGCATCGCAAAAGGGGTGGACACACTAGGCGATTTTTCATGTGGTCGAGCCGCCCTGCTGAAATCGCCTAGTGTGTCCAGTGAGTCGCGGTCAATTTTCGAGTCGGCCGGCTGAGTTGCCCGAATCAAACATGTTTGATAAAATCGGGCGATTATTTGAGTCACGCGACTATATACAATGCCCACCCGAACAATGCAATACTATACAATGTGACTATACAATGCTCTACTATGCGCGCCCAAATATACAATTCATCAGCCAATCAAACCGTGCCATTTTCAATCATGTGACTATCATCATCATTCAGCCGGGCGGCTCAATCACATGAAAAATCGGCTAGTGTGTCCACAGCTGTAGTCGCCCGACTCAGCCGCCCGACTCAGCCGGGTGGCTCAATCGCATGAAAAATCGGCTAGTGTGTCCACAGCTAATGGCCCAGTCACACATACGCAACTCACGGCCCGCGCATTGAAAATTAATCACAAAATGGAAAATAAGATCAGTGCGTCGTTGTGCGCCCAACTTTTGTCAGGATTTGGGAGAAGCTAGCGAGTTGACAACGAATGCACAACGTGTTGCTAGCACACGGAACGAATGGTCCGCACATGCACCGCGCATTCAACGCACAGCCAGCGAACGGTCAGGTCAACGAACAGGTCAGGGATATGGTGTTGTGAGGCACCCTCAACCCATATAGGACATTGAGTGATACTTGGTCCCTGAGGCAAGATGCCGCAGAGTGAGGGCAAGCTTCAGGCCAGAGTCGAGGGCCTCTCTGTAGGTTGTATTCTGCTTGGTGATCCTCGGACCCATTCTGGTTAGCAGCTCGTCGAACATCTCGGGGGCATCCGCATGAAGTTCTTGAAGGCTGACTGGTCTTCGTTACGGAGTTCAACAAGTAGCTGGTCATACATGCCAAACTGTCGTCGCCTACCGATCCGCGGTCGGACCCAGAACCTCCGTTGACCTCTTCTCTTTCTCCTTCTCCTGATGACATGGACTTGGTGAAGTTCCAGTTCCATGAGGTTCTGCTGATGTTGGAGAACCGCGATTTCGTATTGTAGTCGTAGCCTGTCGGGATCCTCCACCTTCTGAGGTGGTTCTTCTAGACACGATTAGCAGGAACCTCTGTCATCACCCATGAGGGTCGGAGAAGTGATGATGAGAAGGTGGGGGCAGGACCCGTTTATATACCCCATGGCTACACGCTGCGTACATGCTAGCAACACGCTAGAAGAACGCTGGGCGCGCTACACTCGTTCAGCACTCGTTCAGCACGCCCATATTTGCTGCATGTTCGCTGGACATGCGTTAGAAGCACACTAGGTGTGCGCTAGGTGTTCGCTACACCTCAGCCGACGAACATACAACGAATACCCAGCGTGTGCTCCGCCTGTGTCTGGCGTTGGTCCAGCACGCTCTGCGCGTGTCTGGCGTCCTTCTGGCGTGTACATTCATGCGTCGAGCTCCGCGCACATTTTTGTGCATGCACAAAAATCCTCACGCACGCAGCGAATGACAACGAATGCATAGCGTTGGTCCAGCACGCTCGACGAACGAATAACGAATGCTGACGCACACCCAGCGAAAGACAACGCACTGGCCAAAATTGCTAATTTTTCAGTGCGCTGGCCGTGCGTCGTGTATGTGTGACCGGGCCATAAAGGCAAAGCAAGACTGCATTGTGTTGCATATTATGTTTTCTGCTGTGTGTGCTGCTGTTACACGTTTGGTTTTGTCCCCCAGAGCAAAATGAGTTAGATATATATGCCCCTGGATGTAATATGTAATATTCAATTACAAGTAAGAATTTAAATTCTCTAGTTTCAGAGCTTAATGTGTTGCTGGTTGGATCAGGAGATAGCAGGCATATCATTAAAACCATGGCTGAAGCTTGGAGGTTTCCTTCAGTGAAAGTTAATGTACGGTTTCAATAATCAATAATACGTCCTGGTGTCTTTGGTAAATGTTAAATACTCTGCGATACTCTATTGTAAATATGTTATATAATAATCATACATATATATATACATACATATATAAATTATATATATATATATATATATATATATATAAGATATAAATAATTTCTATCTGATTACCCTGGAAGCTCTAGAAAATCAATAAATATCAATAAATAAGTAACACGTGCACAACATGTTTTTTCTTAGATTTATGTGATAGAGCACAGTCTTCAGGTCTTGGCAAGACACATGCTATTTCTGTCTCTTGCATTAGAACCAGCACAACACATAGGATTATCAGGTATGTAGTATCTTTTCCCACTGATCGATTACTGTGACAATTAGCTCCAATGTGGGATGATAGTCTTGTGTGTTCTATTGTACACTTAGATACTTGAAAAATTGCAGGTGCTTATTTAACACTGTCATAGCGTAATCTATATAACCGGCATACTAATTCGAATTTTGTGCTGTGATAGGATGAAGTGATTTTGTATTTCAGAGAAGACTTCACTGTACCTCGAGATATTTGGAAACAGTTTAATAAGGAGCAGTACAAAAAGCTACATTGACACCAAGGCTAGTGATTTTATCAGGTATAATGTAACGTACTAGTGTACAACAATTAGTCATGCTTTTCTGCAAACTTGTTATATGGAAGCTCATTTATCGCATATTTCACATGTTTATATAGTACCATGTTTTTAATAATCTATATTTATATTTTTGTGCATTCTTCAGATAATCGTTCAATTTTGTTTGGCGTAAAAATATTTCTATCCACTATTGTTTAAAGCAAATAGTGCTATATTAATATTATTACTTAAATGTTGAATTTGTTGTATTTAAGGATGGTTTCTGATGTAGATATTGCAGAAGACATGCTGCCTATACTAGACATGAATTTTCTAAAGGTGAGCTATTTAAAGGCTTTATTTCGAAGTCATTACTCAAAACGCACAATCTGAAAAAATATAGCAAAATATAGTCTGACCTAATAGCAGATATATTACTGATTACACCAACTAGTAAAACACTAAGAATTTATGCTGTTATAGCATAGAAAAATTGGAATATCACCATGGCATGTTTGATTATAGCAACAATTCATTTGCAAATGATCTTATATTAGTGTACCAACAAGTTACAAGTGCACCCATAGTGCACCTAATTCAAACAGAGGGGAATCTGTTTCTGTGTTGTTTTCTTCATTTCTATTTTTAAATTGGCCAGTATCTCGCGCTATCATGAAATAGTCCAAGATTCGCAAGAAATGGCAGTCGAAAGCAAAACAAGTAATCAAAATTCGAATCATGCATGCATGTTTTGGTGAATATAGCTCAGTACGAAGGTTCTAATACATATGTTAGCGTCAGGGAATAAAATACACGGGAGCGACGAGCGATTTCGCTCCCGTGGCCTGATAAATTGAAATGTACACAAGTAGGCCCTACGTACGTACAGCGAGCGCTACATATACACCAGGAGTTTATGAGATAAAGGTTATCTCATTAACTCCTGATATACACCATGCTGGGTTTACACTGCCGATTATATGCAGTCAAGTTGGCGTTTTTTTTAGCTCATCTGACATAGTCAGATGCAGCTTGTAGAATTGCATGATCGTCCGTCCACCCGTCCGTCCGTCCGTCCGTCCGTCCGTCCGAGCGTACGTCCGTCAACAGTTGGGCACAAATCTTAACCGCTCGACGTACGGTCACGATATTCGGGACGTGGGGGGTAATCCGAAAACGAGTTCGGATGTCGAAGCTGGGGGTCAAAGGTCAAAGGTCAAGAGTTGTAAAAGAAGGGGGAGCATTCACTCCTTAACTTAAGGTATAGGGAGGAAATGCAGAATTGCGGCACAACTCTAAACGGCTCGACCTAGGCTCGTGATAGTCGGTGTATAGCATCATGTTAGGAAAAGCCATCACTATGCCGAAATTGGAGGTCACCGGTCAAAGGTCAATGGGCACAGGGCAGATTTTAGACATTTCTGTAGGACATGGTGTTGTGACGGAGCGATTGAAAAACTTTTTTGTTTCAGCGGTAACCTAGGCATTTTTTATGGCATTATTGAAAGGACCATGAAATCTACTTTCTGCTGACATGCGAAGAGTAAGTGTCAGATAACTTTTGACCTCAAGAGTAGGGTTAAACATGGATTTGTTGACTGTCTGTTAGAAAGAATTTGACTGCGGTTTGCTAGTAGAATCTATACATGCCTGGATGTATGAGGCTACAAATGTTCACAGTGAAATTTCAAAAGCTAATTTTTGGTTAAAGAAGGTTTATGCTGCCTTAAATCGTATAATTTCTATGGCATTCTGTACTGTCAGTATGTTACATGTAACGTATGCCACTGCCAGTGGCTACTGGCAGTGCATGTGTTATTGGTACTGTGTATTCTTGCCTGCGTTAATTGTTTACAGGTGGCAGCTGTCTATTGCAGCCTGTAGGCTTGCGTAGGTAAATGGTATGAGTGCTTATCTATTCTGTCTTGCAAATAGTTGTTGCTACTACGTTTGATGGAGCCTTCCATCTTTAATCTGAAGACACTTAAACGTACGCCATCTCGTGCAACTTTCATAACGATACCGAAACGAGGACCCATTGCGAGAAGGTTCCTGATACCATCCCTGTGCATTCCACTGTTTCGGCGTGTATGTGAACACATTTGGGACTAACAGGGTTTACTAGAATCCCACCGCTCCACCACAGAGTCACCGCAGTAGACGTTAGATGAGCGCTGTCGCTCCGCGGCACTTGTCTTTTTTGACCCGTAGCGCGCACGGGGCGACGCGAATACGCATTTTTGCATGTATTACATGCTGCCAGCGTGGCGCCAAAATCAAAAACGTGTTCTCCCCTAGGGTGGAGGGACACACCCCTGATTGCTGTTGTCTGATTGGCCACTTGCCAAAAAAACGTCCAACCCGCCTGCTCCGACTCCCGAGTTACATGTTCTAATCATCCTACTCACTGCTATCGATCGGCTGGACGTGCGACTTTTGCGTTTACACTCAGTGGCGATTGTGAGTTGCCAAACTGCCAAGTTCGTACAATTTGGCAACTCAAAATCGTCAGTGTAAACCCAGCTTATGTATCCGCTGCAGCTGGCGCTGGCTAGATCAACCCGCTGACGCATAATAAAATACAATTGATAATAAAAGTTATACAACAGAGTGTAGAACTAGAAACTGTTGACACTTTTATTCATATTTAAATTTAACTTGACAATAATACCAGCTGAATCCAGCTCTTGCCTTGTATTAATCTGCAATATGATGTGGTGACAATTGCATTCATACATTGTCTGTTGAAACTATGAATGATAGTCAATGATAAATTATATGCTGACAGATGTGATGTGATGTCACAGACTCACAGGCACACATCTCTGTGAGACTGTGACAAATTAACCGTGTACTTTCTTATTTTGAGACTGAAAAAAGAAACAAACAACTGCACAGTGGTATTTTTATATAATAAAACATTTATCTGCATCCAAACGAAAAGATAACGTGGTTCATACCGTATGTTATTACAGACATTGATGTCCCCATCCCCACAAATAAAATAAGAGTACATTATATATATTGATTATATTACGTATTTTCGAAAATTTGAAACTATGAAAATGGCTCTGGATACATAAAAAATGGCTCTGGAGCTTCAAAAAATGGCTCTGGTAAATTTTTGACAAGTCAGAAAAATGGCTCTGGTGAAAAAAAAAGTATTTTTTACTCTGGTTAGCGTTACTCTAGACAGTTGCTGTTACTCAAGCAATACCTGTAAGTATCATAAAGGCTAAGTATCGGTAAGTAATCCTGGCTTTAATGTATATGAAAATATATGCTAATAGGCAAGATTTGTTTGTTTTCAAGCAAAACCCATCCGATTAACCACTAACTGTTTTTGCCAAACATCAATATTTTAGTTTAAAGAACGAGATGGATTAGAGGCAGTATTCAAATTCTGGAAAGTCCCACATGACACATTTGGAATTCAAGAGATGTGGTAATTTTGTACTGATCCGAATCATTTTTATTTATATACGTAGGCATAAAAACGTGTTTAGTGATCTTTGAGAATATATTCATATGTTAGTGGTTAGACAATAGGTAGCAGAAATATATCTGCTGGCTATAAATCGTCCTTTTTCAAAGTAGGTTTAAATATGTGCATTCTGATATTACACTGTATTATAATATAATATTGCAGGGATAACAGAGTAAGGCACTATCTAGGACAAAGATATGATTCAAGGCAAAATGCATATGACTGGGATTACTGTATGAAGCTTTGTGAGAGAGGGGTAAGATGAAAATTATATACCATACCTTGGTGTGTCAAAACGTGGCTATGGGAGTATAACTTCTTGTGTCCATTTCATACTCGTTTAAAGCCATATGAAATAGGTGCTTCTTTGCCAGATGTAGATATGCTGTTCTGTCTTAGCCCTGACTTTGATACTGATTGAATTGTAATTATTGATCCTTCTTCATAATATAACAGGCAAAGATTATTGGTAAGCCTATTTATAAGCAATGGAGAGAGACAGGATTAGCATTTGAGGTGAGAGAAGGCGACTACACAGTACCAAACAAAACATTGACCTCTTGTGCTCAAGCTAGAAAGGTGACACTACAAATTTCCAATAGATGATAATACGTTATTTCTAATTTATATTTATATTGCTAGTTCTAATTTGTGTTTCCTTTGGCCAAAAAGGTCTGTGAGGTGGTAATTTGTTTTTGGGTGTGTTCCACTGCAGGTGCTCGCCCAGCTAGGGGAGTCCTGGGGCATGCCACCCCGGAAAATATTTTGAAAAAATGGTGCAATTTGGTGGATTCTAAGCTATTCTGAACACATTGTATGAGACTTTAGTTCAATAAAGTGTAGTTTATTGATGGAAGAAAAGTGATTTTCGTCAGCGAGGTGGAAACACTGTAATTGATGTGACCAATTGTAACAAATTTTGTAAGTGAGAATTTAAAGGGATACTACACCCTAGAATTTTAGTGTATATTATGATAGTAAGTCCATAAATAATACTACAAATTTCTATAATCATGCATTCACATTTGTCATAAAACAACAGTGAGTTTCGAAATCTTTATTTTTGGTCACTGGCATTATGGCATGACACCCCGTGATTGTGCTGCCACCCTGACAAAGTTTGCCCTTTTGCCGATTTATTTTGCATGTCACAAACTGAGGGCTAATCACAAAAGTGCAATTATATTTATACCTTACTGCCATTTAACCGAATGATATGTATTGTAGGAAGAATTCATCTATATTATAACTGAATCTAAAAATTGTTTATAAGATATAGCAATCTTTCTCTTCTCAAATTAATAAATAAGAAACACCATCAGTCTGTAGCCTGCAGCTGAAAAGTTGCGATGCATAACTTTGAAAGTAGATGGGCTAATAGTGGCGCCACCGTCATTGTAAGCAACGATACAGCTGTTAGTTTAAAACAAGTGCTGCAGAGTGACAGCGCTCAACTGACGTGTACTGTAGCCGGGTATTCTTCTGATAAACTCGCTGGCAACCGAATTAAGTGCGCCCTCCCGCCACCGCGTTCGCGCTCAGAGCATATATCTAGGATACTACTAATACAGATCTAAAATCTATGATAGGCTTTGCTATACCGGTAGTACAGTAATAAAGATACAGCTGTGTAACTTTAATGACTTTGCTATATTAACATGTTATCATGGATATGCGTCGAGCGCGAGCGTAGTGGTGGTGGGGGAGGGTGGGGGAAGGGTGGAGGAAGGGGCGGGTGAAGGGGGCTCTAATAGCAAAAGCAGTTCAGTCCTTTGTTAACAGTCAACAAATCCATGTTTAACCCTCCTCTTGAGGGTCAAAAGGTTATCAGACACTTAATTACTCTTCGCACGTCAGTGGAAAGCACATTTCATGGTCCCTTCAATAAAGCCATAAAAATGGTAGGTCACCGCTGAAACAAAAATGTTTTTCAATTGATCCGTCAGACCATGTCCTCAGAAAATGTCTGAAATCTGCCCTGTGCCACATTGACATTTGACCTGTGACCTCCAATTTCGGCACAGTGATGGCTTTTCCTACCATGGTGCTATACACCGACTATCACGAGCCTAGGTCGAGCCGTTTAGATTTGTGCTGCAATTCTGCATTTCCTCCCTATACCTTAAGTTAAGGATAGAATGTTCCCCTTTCTTTTACACCTCTTGACCTTTGACCCTTGGCCCCCAGCTTCGACATCCCAACTCGTTTTCGGATTACCCCGATTATATCGTGACCGTACGTCGAGCGGTTAAGATTTGTGCCCAACTGTTGACGCACGGCCGGACGGACGGACGCATGAACGCACGCTTATGCGATTCTACAAGCTGCATCTGACTACGCCAGATGAGCTAAAAATGGTAGGTCAGCACTGAAACAAAAAAGTTTTGCACTCTGTCCATTAGCCATGTCCTCAGAAAATGTCTGATATCTGACCTTTCCCCCACTGCCCTTTGACCTGTGACCTCAAATTTGACGCTGGTGATGGGTCCCCCCCCCCTTCCATCACACTATACATCGAATATTAAGAGCGTAGGTCGAGCCGTTGAGATTTGTGCTGCAATTCCGTATTTCCTCCTATACCTTAAGTTAAGGGGGAAATATTCCCCCTCCATTGACACATCTTGACCTTTGACCCTTGACCCCCCAAATTCGACATCCCGAGTCCTTTTTGCGATCTCCCCCCCGACGTCCGGAATATAAAGACCGTACGTCGAGCGGTTAAGATTTGTGCCCAACTGTTGACGGACGGACGCACGGACGGACATTCATGCGATTCTACAAGCTGCATCTGACTTCGTCAGCTGAGCTAAAAACACGTAAAAAACATTTTTAATGGATATCGAACAATGATATTTTTTATGTAGCATAATTTAACCCTATTTTAACTAAAACTATGCAAGGAACCTAAGGTCATGTATCCCCTTAAATTGTATTTTAACAATACAGGGTCCAGACACTGTCCCGCTACTGGGTTACTGGGGTGATATTGTCACTGGACCATTCATCTCACATGGAATTGAATGTGCAAATTCCAGTTTACTAAAGACTGAGAATAAGATGCATGTAAAGGTGAGGTAACACGTGCACGTTGGGCTTGTTTAAACATTTTATATTGTACTATTAATACCCAGCTATAACATTTTTTACTTGAATTGTGACACATTAAATAGTATCAGATCATTTATCCAGCAAATAAACTCATAATTAAGATAGTCTGTCATGTTATCACAACATTAAAAGTAATAAACATAAGTGTTTCTTGTTGTTATCCGACATTTTTTCGTATGGTAACACATCCATTTCCACCTCTAACAGACGGCAAAGGATATTACCTATTACAATGTGATGGCAATGTTCTACGAGCTGCTCTACAAGACAAAGTATGATGAGTGTTGCTTAGAGATTGAAGCAAAACAGGATGAGGACAGTGTTATGACACGGCCCCAGAGGGCGCTAGTTGATAGTTGCTACAGTAGTGGCGATGTCAGTGACTCTGCACCAGTTTCTGAAGGTAACTTGTACCTGCGCAATTACACGTGCTCGCGTGTGCTCGTAGGCACTGAAAAGCTCTTTAAAAACTGCTACAGATTTTACCTGGTCCTTAATAACAAAAATTCATTCAATTATAGGCATAATTAACACAAAAGTTATGACAATGTATCATACACCCATCATGTTGATGCATGTCCAAACTTTCGAGTTGCTTCAACCTACAAATGTTAATAGCCAGTGATATGAATTCGAATGGCATATCAAATACCCAAAAGTTTAGAAAGTTGACGAAATTGCTCATAAATATCTTGATTCTAAATATGTAAAAAATGGCTATATAATGTCAGCGTTATCCATTCTCTTCAGGTCCTATTGTGTGTGAGAATGCCAAGGTTTACTTTCTCCCACTGAATGCTCCATCACAACTATATCTAAAGCAAAGGTTCCAAGAGCACTTTCACGTTGTCTACTTCTCAAACAGGTATTACATAGTAAGCCATTATAATACCCGTTAAGTTTATTATTTACCAGGTTATGTTTCTGTACATATCTGAAGTAGCCTACATAGTGAGAATGGTATGCACTGATGAGCCACATTTTTTATTTCTAATAATCTAAGTGCATCTGCTGTCCATGTAGCAAGTTGGAAGTCTAATAAATTGGAAAATATTTGTCATTATTTTATCCCCCGCGACGAAGTCGGCGGGGATACTATGGTTTCATGTCTCCCCAGCCGTCGCTGCCACTCGGTCCGCCGCAGAGAACTTCCCTTCCGCTCTATAACTCGACCCCTAATTGACCTAGCGCTACCAAACTTGGTATACTTACACATCTTGGGGAGAAGGTGAGCAGCGTACCAAAACCAGGTCACTGCGACCTTTATTTGACCTTTACCTTGACCTTGATCATATTTCCCTTCCGCTCTCTAACTCGGCCTCTAATTGACCGAGCGCTACCAAACTTGGTATACTTACACATCTTGGGGAGAAGGTGAGCAGCGTATCAAAACCAGGTCACTGCGACCTTTATTTGACCTTTACCTTGACCTTGATCATATTTCCCTTCCGCTCTCTAACTCGGCCGCTAATTGACATAGTGCTACCAAACTTGGTATACTTACACATCTTGGGGAGAAGGTGAGCAGCGTATCAAAACCAGGTCACTGCGACCTTTATTTGACCTTTACCTTGATCATATTTCCCTTCCGCTCTATAACTCGGCCCCTAATTGTCCTAGCGCTACCAAACTTGGTATACTTGCACATCTTGGGGAGAAGGTGTGTCGCGTACCAAAACCAGGTCAGTGCAACCTTTATTTGACATTGACCTTGACCTTCATCATATTTCCCTTCCGCACTATAACTCGGCCCCTAATTGACCTAGCGCGACCAAACTTCGTATACTTACACATCTTGGGGAGAACACGGGGGATACATGTAGTTGGCGACAACTGCCCTTTCTAGTTAAAGCATAGAATTGAGCATTTGAGGCTGCAGATCTTCTGTATAATGTAAATCTCATGTAAGTGACTTCTTTCTTTGATGCACATTTAAAAAACCCATTACAATGGCAGACAAGACGTGCACGGATTGCATTTCACTAGACTCTAACAATGTGCAAAATAGCAATTGACTTGTAGTTGTCATGGTTTATAATCGGTACCTTTTCTATTTCAGTATGGTGCACACTTTAACGCCAGATTTGAGTAAAACATTTGCTTGTAAAGCTCAAGTTATTGTAGAAACGCCAAAGTAAGTTTAGTTCACTATTTGGAGAATCACAGATTTGGTTCCTAATAATAATGTAAATGTAAATATTGCACTCTGGTTAGCCTATTTATGCGTAGTCAAGCTAATTTGCTCATATAGCCATTAGCAGACAGCAACAAAATGGATTTTGCATTTGCATATTAAATATGCAATGTTAGAACCACCATTTTACACATTTTACCTTCAGTTTACATATTGATAGATGTATATATATATATATATATATATGCATGCATTTATGACTTAAATGAATGTTAATGTATAGTTCTCCCCTAAAGGTTCTTGATAGATGTTACTACTGACCAAGCACAAGAATACATGAACAAAGTGGTAGCAATGACTGAAAAAGCAGGCTGTGAGGTATGAAAGATTCATGATTATAATGTTGTGATGACCATATTAACTATAATTGAGTTATTTATATATATATATATATATATGCTAACGAATAGCGATCAACACATTTGGTAACAGAGATGTCACTTTATTTATAGCTTCAGACACTGCAAGAAGAGATTGTCAAATGTTTTTACTTGGCACTTTCAGATGTTGACATCCTGCAATCCTAGCTATGATGCCTTGGCATACTTTAGATATTCCGCATCATAAACAAACACTTGGATGGAGAATTTTCGAAGAACCCAAAGGATCAGGATGAACCATGATGACATCAGAAGTGAATAAAAGATGTCCGCAGCTACTGTGGAATGAGTGGATATATTGGCTGACTTTTGGTAAAAGAAAATGCATTACATTGGTCATTTTGAGAGTTGTGCACATCGGTGTTGTCGCTATACTGTTGATCATTGGTCAGTCGTACTAGACATCATGGTGTTGCCTAAACCTTTTCTGCAAGTTCTGATGATCTTGCCAACTTCTTGATTCATGCCTTTGAATATTTCAGTTGTCAAATTTGTGTTTGGGCACAATTTAATATGGTGTGGGGAATTTATTGTCACGACCCTGGTGTTAAGAACTAGAACTGTAGATAAACAGTGCATTTAACACTGTTTAACTCATAAAAATTAGATAAAAATTATCGTTACTATCAACCCCTCAGGAGCCACAGGCATGTTAACTAAAGGAATAGTATTAATGTTGCGAGGAAATTTAGTGTTATATAAAGTAGGTTGGCAATATTTGTTAGGACAAATTGGTGAATAGATACATCTTATCAAGAGCATATAAAGAAGGAGAGCGTACAACAGTAAAATGCTGAAACCATGTTGCAGTATTAGTCGAATTAATAAAGTTTCCCCGTGTTATTTTGACGATTCTTTGCAGTATTATTGATCAGCTTTCCTACCTTGTTCATATAAAACAAACCGCATGTCCCTACGATGCCCCTACGCTGAGATAATGAGCGGTGAAAATCTGGTATTTTCGCCGAACACCGACTAGACATTAGTCAGTTACTGTGACCGTCTCTCGAAGTGTTATAACTTCGGTAAACCTCGCGTGTTTCCGTCAATGATTGACAAATGGAATGAATGACGTCTGTTATTGATTGCCATAGTGATGACCCCCACCTGTGCCCACCTCACGCCCACCTCACGCTGGATGTATAGTAAACTCACTAAACTCTGGTAGTATGACGTGAGTCAGCACCACTATGGCGCTACACAGCGGTGACCGGAAGCAACACACTGGCCACAGTGTGGGCCGTACACTCCGCCCACACGAGAGACGGTCACAGTAACTGACTAATCTAGTCGGTGTTCGGCGAAAATACCAGATTTTCACCGCCCATTATCTCAGTGTAGGGGCATCGTAGGGACATGCGGTTTGTTTTATATGAACAAGGTAGGAAAGCTGATCAATAATACAAAGAATCGTCAAAATAACACGGGGAAAGTTTATTAATTCGACTAATACTGCAACATGGTTTCAGCATTTTACCGTTGTACGCTCTCCTTCTTTATATGCTCTTGATCCTATGCAAATGTTTAACTAGCCAAAACGTACTACTTTCTGTGGTATTTTATATTGTGATCAAATTCTTCTATTATACAACTGAATAACGTTTTTGGATCGAGTATTTTTTGCATGCTTGCACTTTAAAGCGCAAACGTTTGAGCTATTAGTTAGGGCCAGTTTAGCTCTTATATGGAAACATGCAATGCAGACACTTGTCCTGCACTCATAAGTGCTGTTAACCAATGCACTGAGATATTCAATGAAATAATATTAATTCGTTATTAGTATTTATCATGGTATTAAACATGACACAAAGAATTTTATTCAATGCTTACCGTTACGCATAGAGATTCTCAAGTGTATATTCAGACTAAAGCTTTAACATTATAATCCTAAGACTCGTCTGAATTGGTTTTTTATTCGAAAATTCTTTTAGCCTACTAATTTTCAGACACAGTTCATAGCAACAATAAATAGTGGGGTATTCAAAGAAACCTTTACGAAGTTTCTGCATGTATAAAACAACATAAAAAATGTTTATCCACATGCAAATATGTATGCAAATAATTAGGCATATAAAATACAATTTCACACTACCATACAATCGATTAAGCTCCTATAAACGTTTGTGTATTACAGATTTGGACGTTTGAATACACGTGATAGACACATATAGATACATGTAATATTTTGTGATAGATACGTGTAGATCACAAAATAGATACATGTAGACATTTTGTCTCAGAGCCACGTTGGGCTACAATAACATTCAATGCCACAGACAGGGCCGCATTATTGGGAAAAATAAAAAAAGCATATTAAATGCAGTGGTGAGATAAATAATAGAACAAAATTATCCCTCAACCCCAATCCTATCTCATGTTTTCACTATTTCTTGAAACTGGAAAATGGTATTGTATGGGGGTTGTCATCGATGGTAGTGATGCCGATTTTGTCAACTTATACGTAGGGCTCCCCTCCCAGGCGCCCGTCACCCCTACGCAGTCCGAAACATACTCCACACACTGGATTTACTATGAGAGAAAATCGGGACTTAGACTTCCATGACGACTTATGCGAATTGACGAGTTAGACGATGACGACTTATGCGAGTTTTACTGTATATATTACGAAATACATAAGCGCAACCCGCAGAGTTGACCAAGAAAAGATTGACCGACGCCCATCAGGCGTTGAATCAGACTTCTCCAGCCTTCTTCAAGCCCAACCCTGGGTCTTTTTCATCACCTCAAGAGAATTCGCTCTCTCTCTCTCTCTCTCTCTCTCTCTCTCTCTCCGTCTCTCTGACCCGTGCATGGGCTCCCCTTCGCTCTCGCCCAATCGGAGATGCTCTACCCTAATTACCAGTGACCTTGGGCTTCGGCATGTTGATTGTGCAAATGCCCTGGTCCTCATCGCTCATTAGCCAGTTAGCTGCTACCATTTGCGACAGGCTTTGCATGCCTCGTTTAAATGCCGTCCTTTACAAACAGCCTTCACATCTGTGCTATGCTCAGTGTCACGCTTATTCAGTGACGATCAAGTCCTAAATTATTCACCGATTGCAAAACCAATGCAACATGGTACATCATGTGTTTCTAACCACGTACTACCCCACCTAGAAATGCTAATTAACTGTTTCATTGGGTTTCATTATTAAGTATCAGGGGCGTGTACAGGATTTGTACCAGGAATTGTCTAACCGTAACCCAAACTTGCGAGCACCATAGGTGCTCGCGGCGAAAGGGGGGAGGTCTGGGGGGCCCTTCCACCAGAAATCTTTTGAAATTAGACCCCCTCGGATGCGTTTTCCTCGCATCTGACACCACAATAACTTCATCTTGATATGTGCATCAATGGCATTTTTGTCTGGTGCATTAACATCTTAGACAATTTTATTATTTTAAAATAAAATAAAACGTTTAATAAAAGAAAAATTCAAACGTCAACATGACCTATTCATAAAAATTAGAAAAAATTCTGCGTGGCCTCTTGAGAATAAACCGTTTTACAATGTCTTCAACGTTGATGTTTACTCTTCTGTATGTATTGAGTAACACTAGGGCACTCATGCATTCCTCTCTCATTAATATTGAGAAAAAATATGGACATTCTGCGTGAGTAGGGCCCCCCCTGGCCCCCCCCCCCCTGTACACGCCCCTGAGTATAACACGTTATGAACATAGCATGATCGGAAGTTGTTGTTTTGAAAATAAATTGCATTATATTGCATTACAATTTACACAGTATACACTTCCTTCATATCTGGTTTTATCAAATTAATTCTTTTATTTTAATGTTACTAGAAACTGTTGGTCACACTATACAGCTTGCGAGTACACTATTATTTAGCAGCATTCACATAAACAGTAGCCAAGTGCATACTGTTGAATAGAATAATTATGTTATCACTCCTGCTACTCCACTTTTTACTAGACTAGAATCAGAGGTCCCAAGTTCGGAAAATCCAAGAAAGGGATCACTTGTGATAATGGTCCATCGCCGTTTTTTCGCGTTGCGCAAAAACAGGAAAAAAGTTGTGGCGGGCTGTGACCACCATTTTTTATAAAGTATACATGTAAAATAAAATGCAAATTCATGTTAATTTATTGTTTCACATTTCGCTAGAATCAAAGTACATCAAAAACCACAGCAAATTTAGTAATTTACTGATGTAAATGTTAAAATATGGCTGAAAAATGTTACGACCGGGACTCTTTACGAGACACCGGAACCAGCATGTCGCACTGGGACGATCTCGGTGAGACCGGGACACTTGGGACGTCTGCTAGAATAACCACTAATAGAATAACTAAAATTATCACTTTTAAACTGTAAACTAATTCTAATCAAGTGATGCATACATTACAACTCATGATTCTAATGCAAAAAAATACGAGCATGTAGCTTTCAGTAATATTTTCAGTTATACCAGGTTCTCAGTTGGCTAGATACTTTTTTTGTATGATATCAATTGGAAATTTATCAAAAACATGATATTAAAACTTAACAATATGCATTTTCTCCTACGTTTCACACTTGAACACTTGAAACATTTAATCAGTGAAATGTTAAAACTTTACCACCGTCATAGCATCTTTCAGCAGATGTACAAACTTGTAAACATCGTGGAATGAGTTGTACAGCACAACTGGACTCACCCGCAGGACATTCGGTTTTCGCTCGTCACACTAGAACAAAATCAAGTGTACCAAATTAAAATGCTTTCTCACAAATACTTCACACAGCATTCCAAACACCACACACAACTATCACGTGTAATGAGCCACATTCATATTGCGAATACGCTTGCTCGGTGACATAGCTTACGGCTACCAAATAGCTGCCCTACAATAATACACGACATATTTGACTGTCACAAATATGTCTACCTAATACCACCCTAACACACATTGTGTCATTAATATGTATATAACCTTACAGTCAAATTCATATTAGTTCAATTTCACTGCTGGTTACTAATAATGAAAGTGTCAATGACACTGTAGCTCACCTTGGGTGTGATAGAAGAGGGAGGGGGATATATAAAGCAAGAGTTTATATGGGAGAACTCCCATTATATAGCATATCTCCCATTATATACTCTTGATAGTGATATATGCATAAGTTTTGATGTGAAAATAAATGTTTCAGATCTGAAAGTCTGAAATCTTGACGAGAGATGGCGCTACGCCTAAATGATCGCCATTTTGGTTTGCGAATATCGCGCAAATAAAAACAATAAAATATTCCAGTCAAATTACTGTAACGAAGAATCTAAAACACAATATTACACGTATATAGGTATGATTGTAGAGTTGTTGACCAGTTAGACGAAATAAACGTAATAGGACGTTGTCATCTCTCCCATAGGAGTAACAACTGTTTTGGGGCTAGCCTTACACATTCACATATACCAAAATTTAACAAAATCGAATGAATTTAGATGGCCATTTTCATTTTTGCCAAAAAGTGGGTGTGGCTCGAAAGTAGGTCGACTGGCATGCTCCAAAATAGGAAGTTCAAATCTCTCCCTTAGGAGTAACAACTGTATTCAATTTGAAACATGTGGGTCAAACGGTTCTTGAGTTATCGTTGACCGTAGGCAGACACTGAAATGCATAGTGAAATTGCAAAAAATCTACCTAATTTGCGTAATTAAAAAAAAATCAAAACCTGTGTGATATGTTTTGGGGCCAGTCCTTATTCATTCACATACCAGAAATGAGCAAAATCCATTGAACCTAAACTGCTTTATGGCCATTTCCATTTTTGCCAAAAAGTGGACGTGGCTCGAATGTAGGTCGACTGGCGTGCTCCAAAATAGGATGTTCAAACCTCTGCCATAGGAGTAACAATTATATGCAATTTGAAACATGTGGGTCAAACGGTTCTTGAGTTATCGTTGACCGTAGCCAAATGTTGACGGATGGACGGATGGACGGAAGGACGGACGGACGACACCCCATGGCAATAGCTCATCTTGACGATGTCAAGGCGAGCTAAAAACCTCAATTAACAATGATCCGAATTGTATACCTAGTTGTTGACAATTTAAATCACAATCGGCGAATGAGGTGTAAAAGAGGTTTCAGCACTGCACATTTTCCCACGCATGCTGGGCTCATCACTTGTCTTAGAACATAAAGTGCACACATTTCTTTGCTAAACTCGTACTTTACTGTCACATGACACAGCATGTAAGATCAGGACTGGATTTCTTTTGGGGAGATTGATTAACAACATTAAGAAGTCTGGTTTGTGAGGTAATTAATGCGCAATGGAACTGAACAAATAATATGAATTTGGCAGTGTATTTATATATACTTCTAAACAATAGTCTGTCTGTTATTCTAGCATTCACCAACAGCGTGGATAGCTGTATTTTTTGTTTAAAATATATACACGTCAGGAGGATAGTGCATCACTGTCGGAGGTGAAAACGTTTTGTACCAACTTGCAAAGGTAGCGAAGCAAGAACTGTGAAGTTACTCAATTTGAAATTACGATCGTATGTACATTGTACAGACCGTATGTGTTTGATAGTCAAAAACCCACACAATGCATCGTGCTTTTCAAGATTCAAAATTTGCCCTTTAAATATTGTCATAACCACAATAAATAAATAATTATAATTATCATTCATTGCCCTTCATCGGTTACGTGCAGGAATTGAGTTACCCACCACGACAGCCCGCTTCTCCAGTTCCACCTTCACACTCTGAACAGGAATCGATAGCCAGATGGACAGCTGAGCACCTCGCTGCATTGGGTCGGACGGCGTGAGGATGCGCACGCACGAGTCGCCGTTGGCACGTGGGGGGTAGGGCAGGAGACGCTTCAGCAATAGCTCCAGGTAAGCAGTGAGCAGCAGCGACTTTTCACGTATCGCTTCCATCGACGTCATGCTGAACACCTGGAAGCAGAAGACGAATGCTAACGGTCGCGTGCACTGGGAGGTACCGAAGCTGCTAATGTCACTTTTGATATTGGCGATACGAGTATGAATTCTACCTCGAGATTAGCCACCTTGCAGCAGTCGCTCACTGTCGCAAAGGTGCGGCACATTAGAATCGTGTGACAGTGGAGTCCGTGTAACAAATTACTGCTGCCAGGGTCTATGTCTCCCTGGGTACTGCCGGAACGTACCATGGTACTATCTAATATGCCGGACCGTACCTCGCCTACTCCACTAACAAGTCTAGGGAGTTGCCTACGCCTACTCCCTAACCCTAACGCTAACCATATCAGATAGTTACCAGGGTACGTTCCGGTATACCGGCATAGGCCTGGGAGCTGGGGGGGGGGGCACTATCAGCCAAATTACTGCGTAACATTCGTGTTCCTATACTAGTGTATCTATCTGTTTGTGTTTGTCTGTTGTTCTACATATCAGCTTATCAGTCTGTCTCCCTGTCTGTCTGTCTGTTTAGCTGGGCAATTGTCTCTCTCCCAGCTAATCTATCTCTTCCATAATTGGCATAGATACTAAATAAACAATACTCTAACGTAAAATAGCACTGATAGCTAGTGGTATACTGTAATTAGTTGTATAATAAAGTAGCAAAAACAGCACAAGTACCTGGCTAAATTTTTCCTACATCTGGTGTATACTGTAGTTAGCAGCTACAATATATCAGGAATATAAACATAGGTAATAGAAAACTTCTAGCAAAATTCCTATGAAACAGAATATCTTCTATTATCTACACTCATATATATATATACACATTCAAGAGCAAATAATACCTTTTTATTTAGTAGCTCTTATAATTAGTTCAGGTATTATTTATTATATATAATGAGGAGAGATCGTATGCCAGCTCAGTCAAATATAACATACCTCCAGACTCGCATGCAAACATGCACAAAGCACTCCAGAAGGGTTGCTTACACGAAAACCATCAGGACCCGGAGATGACACCATCTCTGCAGAAAAGAAGTGCCAGCATAGTTAGCAAATGACATTAGTCAACCAGAAAGCGCAGATAAATATTACTGAAAACTACTGTGTGTCTCAGTTGTAAAATTAAAAAATCCTTCTATTGTTATATCTATCACTTTACGAACTTATATATCACATGATGATCATGACGATTTTAATGTCCTTGTAACTACTGAACTCTGTATAGTTTTTCTGGTAATATCTAAATTACTGTAAATTGAGAAGCACCTGGTTGAAATGCAAGCGTACTACCATGTTTTGCCGATAGCATAATGCATTACATGGGACAATACACCCATACCACAACACACAACCACAATACCACCACTCCACACAACTATAGCTGAAGGGGTCGTTGTCGTATCAGGCACTACATATATGTACCCGATGTACATATATGTATACACAAAGTGTACCAGACTTGTACTACAGAAGTGTACCCTAAACCTAAACCTAAACATACCTCATAAAAAAATATAAACATAATACTAAACAACCTAAAACTACCTCGGGTACATATATGTAGTACCTGATACGACAACAACCCTTTCAGCACAACTATACCTCACAATTAAAACAACAACACAATAAATTGGGTATATAACCATTATAACACAATGATATTAAAATACTAGTTGAACATATTCCAAATTCAACTGAATTTTAACTTATCCCAATTTTCAGAAACCTTTGTATGCAAAGACTCGCACACAATTGGTTACAGGAGCTAATGCCACACCTAGCTATTATTATGCACAAGTGTCTAACACATTACCCTCCCATTCTAATGACTTACAGTATAACACTGACCACAGTCGGATACAAGTATGCCCAAAAATCTGTAAAGCGATAAACATATTGTGTTTGCGGTAACCTTAAAATGGATAAACCTCGCAACAATAAGCCTATATAGACCTACTGTGAGCATACTTGCAGTGTGTAAACATCACGAAATGTTGTCATTAAGCCAGAGAAGTGCTACAACTATTGGGATTTTCAAAATTACGTACGATGTTGTTATGTCACACAGCTAGCAGTAGCACTCATAGGGTCTATGTCCCCCAGGGTACTATCGGAGGGTACCCTGGGTATGGTTCGATATATTGGAACGTACCCTGGTAACTATCTGATATAGTTAGGGTTAGGGTTAGGGTTAAGGAGTAGGCGATTCCCTAGACTCGTTAGTAGAGTAGGCGAGGTACGGTCCAGCATATTAGATAGTACCAGGGTATGTTCCGATATATCGAACTGTACCCAGGGTACCCTCCAATAGTAACCTGGGGGACATAGACACTCTCAGCAGCAGTAGCCCTACGCTAGCGCAAATAGTTCCTGGAACGAAAACACTATATTTGTTTCCTAATTGCATAAGTAATATAGATAACAATATGATTTAAACAAATTTCACAATTTTGTACTGAATAAACACATAATAATGAATTATAACTTGTTTTATCATAGAAAAGAACTGTTAACGATCGCTCCGCTGTGTCTTGATGTGTAAACATCACTGTGGTGTTACTTTCGTAAAATAAGTAATTTCGTTTAGATTTTGAGAAGAAATGTTATGAAAGTAGCAATACAAATGAGTTCTAGTGAATTTTTGCATTATAGACGAGCTCACAGTAGGTCTATATATGCATTTAGCTGCGAGGTTAAGCAATCTTAAATGATGACATAGTCACATTAGAGAGGTTCCAAGTGTCTAATGCAAGTACGATGAAAAGAAGGCACACAAAATCAAATGATGAGGCTAATCAAATAGGAGCTATTTACGTTCATACTTTTGTCCATGTAAAAACGAGATAATATGTTCAGATAAATACTGCTGGCAATGTTAACGCGACTTCATCTACGTACTGTTGTCCATGTTAAAGCGAGTTGCATGTTCGTGGCCCCACCAGCCGGTTAGCGTTGGCTTGACAGCGTGATGATGCTTCTCGTGAATAAACACGCCTGCTATACAGCCTGCGCCACTGTTCAGATACTGCAAGAATCACACAGAATATTACTACTTCACGAACAACTGAGAATTAGGCTATAATACTTGTACAGTCAAAGCTGCATATGAAGGTCACTCAACTGAAAGACTGCATATTCTTTATAGAGAGGCGTCCGTTCTATAGAACGGGCTTCACTCTACGACTGTGAGTGGAAACGCCAAGTGTCTTTTATAGACAGTTACCCATTCTATAGAGGATGGATGAGAGAGGGAGGTGACCAGTACCACAGGTTTGATAGCACAATGCCCTAATGATGCCACAGATGGTAATAGATGATTGTTTTGGTGTGTAAACGTACTATGTTACATAACTAGCTCTAAAATGTGAGACTTAGTAGAGAATATTGCTCTACTATAGTTAGTTTACCAACTTACCTGATGCTCTCATTGATGACATATTTAAGCAATGTTTTTAACAATTTCATTTTGTCAATTAAACATCAATGGCAAAAAAACGTTTCCACTAAACACTTCACAACTGAAAGAGGTCATGAGTCATACACAATGAACAATATCAATAATATCAGAGATATCAGAAATGTCAATGCATATCACACTTGACAGTTTTTTTTTCATTTTTGCAAATACGATTAATTTACATAACATGTGATACTCACTTTATAAGTGCACCACGATGCAAAGTCTACTCCCCAGTCATGTAGATGCAATGGTACATTACCTACAGCATGTGCCAAATCAAATGCAACAATGCAACCCTAAAAATATTAATAAAATGCTGTACATTTACACCATTGTGCCCGATTGCATACAACCTTAACTATTATTGCATGGAGCACTTGAAACCACTATTAAATGAAAACCAAACAATGAAAGGAACGTGTACTTCGGCACAAACCCGATTGCCAATATATTCATCTCATCTCGCGCTCAAACTAGCCCCTGTCCCAAACGTGAAACTCGAAATTCCCAAGACCCATTCAGAAATCAATTAGCCATTGACTTTAAAATCAACAGGGTCTTCACATGTGCCTTGTGTCAAGTGCACACAAACATGTTTACGTACAGAATCCCCACTACTCATAATCGAGATGTCAGTACACCCTTATAATGGCTGAGAGGGTCTATGTCCCCCAGGGTACTGCCGGAACGTAACCTGGGTACGGTCCAGTATACCGGAACGTACCCTGGTACCAGAGCATATAAATCAACATGATTTATATGCTCTGCTGGTACTATCTAATATGCCGAACCGTACCTCCGCCTACTCTACTAACGAGTCTAGGGAGTCGCCTACGCCTACTCCCTAACCCTAACCCTAACCATATCAGATAGTTACCAGGGACGTTCCGGTATACTGGACCGTACCAGGGGTACGTTCCGGCCAGCTACCCTGGGGGACAATAGGACATAATAGACCTATGAGCCTTAAAATGCCACACCTTTTTTTGCCAGCTTTCGTGATACTTTCCATGTCAAATAACTGCCAGTGTAATATTGACGCCACTAAAACATTATGATGGCTACACTGTCACCTTCTTCATTTATCCTGTCCAAGATGTCTTTGTATGAGCATGCGTCTCACCCTGCATAATTCACAACCGGCTTATTTTGTCTTATCACGCATGTATTAAATGACGATTCTCAAAGACAAAGACCCTATATAGAATAATATAGAACAAATCCTAATATCTGTATATATACATTAGCATTATCACATACAAGTCACTGTGCACTTGAGTGCAAACAGAACAAACGTATTATTCTATGTAAAATAGTAATACCATACATTATAATATAGCAAATGAATGCAAACATTACCTAGTCACACATGCATGTAAGGTTCATACAATAGAAACACGACAGTATCCTTATATATATTGGTGCCTTGTTCTATAGAGACAGTTTCACTGCATAACTGGCACTCAAGAAAACGCCAAATTGACCTTTCTATGCCTTCAAGCACGTATTCCTAGACGGTAACCGATAAACGTTTTATTGTACGAGAGAGGAACAAGACTTATATTTACCTCTCGTGGCTTAATGCCAAATCATGGCTCTTCAGATGTATTTAGCCACGGTGATTGCAGCTGAGACTCAATTATGTACTGCTAAAATATTTTACACAATTATTTTATGTATGATATAATATTCTATATTAGATTCGATACGCTTTAATCAAGAGCATATAAAGAAGCGAGAGCGTACAACGGTAAAATGCTAAAAAACATGTTGCCAGTATTAGTCGAATTAATAAAACTTTCCCCGTTTTATTTGACAATTATTTGCAGTATTATTGATCAGTTCCTACCTTGTTCATATAACAAAAACCGCATGTCCCTACGATGCCCCTACGCTGGAATAATGAGCAGTGAAATCTGGTATTTTCGCGAAAACCGACTCGAGAACAGTCAGTTACTGCGACCGTCTCTCGAAGTGTTATAACTCGGTAAACCTCGCGTGTCCGTCAATGATGACAAAATGGAATGCAATGACGTTTGTTATTGATTGCCATAGTGATGACCCCCACCTGTGCCCACTCACGCCCACCTCACGCTGGATGTATAGTAAACTCTGTAGTATGACGTGAGTCAGCGCCACTATGGCGCTACACAGCGGCGACCGGAAGCAACACACTGCCACAGTGTGGGCCGTAGACCACACGAGCGCGTCACAGTAACTGACTAATCTAGTCGGTGTTCCGCGAAAATACCAGATTTTCGCCGCTCATTACTTCAGCGATAGGGCATCGTAGGGACATGCGGTTGTGTTATACGAACGAAGTAGCGGACAGCTGATCAATAATACTGCAAAGAATCGTCAAAATAACATGGGGAAAGTTTATTAATTCGACTAATACTGCAACATGGTTTCAGCATTTTACCGTTGTACGCTCTCCTTCTTTATATGCTCTTGATTATATGAAAATGATAAAATATATAAATACGATAAATATTACATTATATTATATTTACAAATATAATTCAGTGTCGCTGTTCACACTCAATCATTCCTTTTGTGTACAGACTGGTCATGTTAAATGTGTTAAATCAAACAGATCTACCAGACTGCTATATCTGTGACTGCATATGATTTTTGGACAACTGATAATTTTACACCATATTCACATGTGTGTGCGTGCGTGCGTGTGTGTACCTGTATATAGGTGTGGGGTGTGCGTGAATTTGCATCCACTGGCACACGCACACGTGCACCCAAACGCGTACCACCTATGTACAGGTACGAAGGTACAGAACGAAATACAGAACGAACCCGTGCAGCTGTGGCGTCAGTTGTACATTTGAGAGTTGCTGTTAATATATGCAGTTAACCACATCGTCACGAACACCATAATTTATGTCGCCCTGTCCAGGTATTCTTCAGATACCAATCGGATGCTCAATACTGTACTTAATAAACAGTATTCATGATAACTTGGCGCAATTTCATAACAGTGCTGTATATCCAGAAGCTTTTACTACACAGAATCATAGAATCGTTAGAACCGTTTTTGTCTGAATATTGTTTATTGTTTGTTTCTCTGTTACGAATCTATCCTTACAATCAAGTAAATATATGCGGCTGAATTTGCTCTAAAAGTTGTTTCTACGTGTTTTTCCCCCGAGCAACGCCGGATACCCGGCTAGTATATATATACATCATGGGACAAAATTATAAAGGGGCCGCAGGCCCGATGCCCGTATTTTAAGGCTCGGGCCTGACATTTCTAATATTAGCAAGCCCGATGGGCCCATAGAAAATCCACCCCAGCATGCAAAACCGTCCCCGGCACGCCAGCGAGGATGAAAAGTTACCGCAGTATCGCTCACTTGTGTCAATTTTGTGTCCAGGCCTGTAATTTGCCTGGCGGGCCTGTAAAATCCCTTACCTACAGGCCCGGCTGGCCTGTAAATTTTCAAACTAATTTCTACCCGATACATACATATACATGACACCCCCTGCCCACCACACACATTGTCATTTTGGGACATAAGTGGAAATCTCATAATAATTAATCTACTGCCATATACCATGTGGTGTGTTGCCCTTGAGACTTTCACTTGCCCGTAGAACTACTTCAGTACGAACATATGCTGGCAGACCTGCCACAATCACTCTCTCCAATTCACTTGCCCCAGGCAACTGGCCATCTGTACACATTTCCATCGTTCATGTTAACGTAATGTTCATGCCTATGTCATATACAGTACTTCTGACAGTTAAACACTTACGTGATCTGATGGAAATGCTTGCGACTCCAGCATAATCTTATACCGACTTGACGTTGGTTTGTAAAAAGATAGCTGAAAAATAGATTACCATATTATATTACACAATTGTATGGCCTTCTAGCACTTAAGCCTCGGTCACAACGAGCCCAAGACGCATTTGTGTCACGACACGACAGAAAATTTGGGCAAATCGTAGGTCATTGGGGGTTGTCGCAAGACAGTCCTACGAAATTTTGAGCATACTGGCATCGACTTGCCGTCGTGAGGCAAAATTGAACATGCACCTTTTTTGTTCCACGATTTTTTGTGGTATCTATGTCTTCTGGTTGTCGTGAGTCTGTCCTACGACAGTCTTGCGACTGTGGTGCGATAATACGTCGTTATATAGTCGGGAGACGAACGCGCTCACGCGTCCCACGACTGTTGTGCGACAGTCGCACAACTGTAGCACGCGCATTCCACGAGTGAACCACGACCTGTTCACGTAAAAAACAGCCCCCCCCCCGACAATGCCCGACAACTCACGACTGTCGCACGACTAACTTGCGACACACCCACGACATATCTTTTTTTCTGTTGCGTCCCCATCGCCAAACCATCTTTAATGTGTCGTGGCCCTTGTGACCACTCGAAATACATTTCGGGCATGTTGCAAGATCTGGCCACGACAAATATTTTATGGGTCTACCACGACAAAATTTCGTACGATCTGTTGTGACCCGGACTTTAATGCATGTAACATGGTTTTGAAATGGCTGAGCATATAACAAAAGGTTTAATATCTCATTGTATTCTATAAACTGACATCAAAAATTCGGTATCAGGACAAATACCCCCCGGACAATTACCCCCCATGCCATTTACCCCCCGGACAATCACCCCCCGGACATTTACCCCCCGGACAATCACCACCCCCCCACGGACATTTACCCCAGGACAATTACCCCCCGGACATTTACCCCCGGACAATTACCCCGACATTTACCCCCGGA
>NW_014577187.1:290783-294535 GCF_000485595.1 Priapulus caudatus | reverse complement strand
GAGTAGGCAGATTCCCTAACTCGTTAGTAGAGTAGGCGAGTACGGTCAGATATTAGATAGTACCAGGGTATGGTTCCGATATATCGAACTGTACCCAGGGTACCGCTCCAATAGCTAACCTGGGGGACATAGACACTTCAGCAGCAGGTAGCCCTACGCTAGCGCAAATAGTTCCTGCGAACGAAAACACTATATTTGTTCCTCAATTGCAATAGTAATATTAGATAACAATATGATTTAAACAAATTTCAAATTTGTAAACTTGAATAAAACACATAATAATGAAATTATAACTGTGTTTATATATAGAAGAGAACTGTTAACGCATCGCCTCCGCTGTGTCTGATGTGTAAAACATCACTGTGGTGTTCTTTCGTAAGATAAGTAATTTCGCTTAGATTTGGAAGAAATGTATGGAAAGTACGCCAATACAAATGAGCTTCTACGTGAATTTTTGCATTATAGAGACGCAGCTCACAGTAGTCTATATATGGCATTTAGCTGCGAGGTAAGCAATCTTAAATGATGACATAGTCACATTAGAGAGTTCCAAGTGTCTAATGCCAAGAACGACGCAAAGAAGGACACACTAAATCAAATGATGCAAGGCGTAACAAATAGGAGCTATTTAGTTCATACTTTTGGTCTCATGTAAAACAGGATATATGTTTCAGATAAATACTGCTGCAATGTTAACGCCTGACTTCATCTACGTTATGTTGTCCATGTTAAAGCGAGTTGCATGTCGTGGCCCCCACCAGCCGGTTTCGGTTGGCTTGACAGCGTGATGTATGCTTCTCAGTGAATAAACACGCCTGCTATACAGCCTCGCCACGTGTTCAGATACTGCAAAGAATCACACAGAATCATTACTACTTCACGAAAACTGAGAATGTAGGCTATTAATACTTGTACAGTCAAAGCTGTATGAAGGTCACTCAAGCTGAAAGGACTGCATATTTCTTATTTCAGCAGAGGCGGTCCGTTCTATAGAACGCGGGCTTCATCTACGACTGTGAGTGACGAAACGCCAGTGTCTTTTAGTAGGACAGTTACCCATTCTATAGAGGATGGATGAGAGAGGGGAGGTGACCAGTACCACAGCGTTTGATAGCCACAATGCCCTAATGATGCACAGATGGTAATAGATGATTTGTTTTTGGTGTGTAAACGTACTATGTTACATAACTAACTCTAAATGTGAGACTTAGTAGAGAATATTGCTCTACTATAGTTAGTTTACCAACTTACCTGTATGCTCTCATTGATGACATATTTAAGCAATGTTTTTAACAATTTCTATTTGTCAATTAAACATCAATGGCAAAAAAACGCGTTTCACTAAACACTTCACAACTGAAAGAGGTCATGAGTCATACACAATGAACAATATCAATAATATCAGAGATATCAGAAAATGGTCAATGCATATCACACTTGACAGTTTTTTTTTCATTTTTGCAATACGATTAATTTACAAAACATGTGATACTCACTTTATAAGTGCACCACGATGCAAAGTCTACTCCCAGTCATGTAGATGCAATGGTACATTACCTACAGCATGCTGCCAAATCAATGCCAACACATGCCAACCCTAAAAATATTAATAAAATGCCTGTACATTTACACCATTGCTGCCCGATTGCATACAACCGTAACTATTATTGCCATGGAGCACTTTGAAACGCACTATTAAATGGAAAACCAAACAATGAAAGGAACGTGTACTTTCGGCACAAACCCGATTGCCAATATATTCATCTCATCTCGCGCTCAAACTAGCCCCTGTCCCAAACGCTGAAACTCGAAATCCCAAGACCCATTCACGAAATCAATTAGCCATTGACTTTTAAATCAACAGCGGTCTTCACATTGTGCCTTGTGTCAAGTGCACACAAACTGTTTATGTACAGAATCCCCCACTACTCATAATCGCAGATGTCAGTACACCTTAAAATGGCTGAGCAGGGTCTATGTCCCCAGGTCTGCCGGAACGTAACCTGGGTACGGTCCGGTATACCGGAACGTACCTCGGCTACCAGAGCATATAAATCAACATGATTTATATGCTCTGCTGGTACTATCTAATATGCCGAACCGTACCTCCGCCTACTCTACTAACGAGTCTAGGGAGTCGCCTACGCCTACTCCCTAACCCTAACCCTAACCATATCAGATAGTTACCAGGGTACGTTCCGGTATACTGGACCGTACCCAGGGTACGTTCCGGCAGTACCCTGGGGGACATATAAACATAATAGACCCTATGAGCCTTAAAATGCACACCTTTTTTTGGCCAGCTTTCGTGATACTTTCCATGTCAAATAACTGCCCAGTGTAATATTGGACGCCACTAAACATTATGATGGCTACACTGTCACCTTCTTCATTTATCCTGTCCAAGATGTCTTTTGTATGGAGCATGGTCTCACCCTGCATAATTCACAACCGGCTTATTTTGTCTTATCACGCATGGTATTAAATGACGATTCTCAAAGACAAAGACCCTATATAGAATAATATAGAACAAATCCTAATATCTTGTATTTACATTATGCATTATCACATACAAGTCACTGTGCACTTGAGTGCAAACAGAACAAACGTATTATCTATGTAAATATAGTAATACCATACATTATAATATAGCAAATGAATGCAAACATTACCTAGTCACACATGCATGTAAGGTTCATACAATAGAAACACGACAAGTATCCTTTATATATTGGTGCCTGTTCTATAGAGACAGTTTCACTGCATAACTGGCACTCAAGAAAACGCCAAAATTGACCTTTCTATGCTTCAAGCAGGTATTCCATAGACGGTAACCGATAAGACGTTTTATTGTACGAGAGAGGAACAAGACTTAATATTTACCTCTCGTGGCTTAATGCAAATCATGGCTTCAGATGTATTGTAGCCACGGTGATTGAGCTGAGACTCAATTATGTACTGTAAAAATATTTTACACAATTATTTTATGTATGATATAATATTCTTATATTAGATTCGATACGCATTATATCAAGAGCATATAAAGAAGGAGAGCGTACAACGGTAAAATGCTGAAACCATGTTGCAGTATTAGTCGAATTAATAAACTTTCCCCGTTTTATTTTGACAATTATTTGCAGTATTATTGATCAGCTGTCCTACCTTGTTCATATAAAACAAACCGCATGTCCCTACGATGCCCCTACGCTGAGATAATGAGCAGTGAAAATCTGGTATTTTCGCCGAAAACCGACTCGAGAACAGTCAGTTACTGCGACCGTCTCTCGAAGTGTTATAACTTCGGTAAACCTCGCGTGTTTCCGTCAATGATTGACAAATGGAATGAATGACGTTTGTTATTGATTGCCATAGTGATGACCCCCACCTGTGCCCACCTCACGCCCACCTCACGCTGGATGTATAGTAAACTCTGGTAGTATGACGTGAGTCAGCGCCACTATGGCGCTACACAGCGGCGACCGGAAGCAACACACTGGCCACAGTGTGGGCCGTACACTCCGCCCACACGAGAGACGGTCACAGTAACTGACTAATCTAGTCGGTGTTCGGCGAAAATACCAGATTTTCGCCGCTAATTATTTCAGCATATAGGGGCATCGTAGGGACATGCGGTTTGTTTTATACGAACGAGGTAGGACAGCTGATCAATAATACTGCAAATAATCGTCAAAATAACATGGGGAAAGTTTATTAATTCGACTAATACTGCAACATGGTTTCAGCATTTTACC
>NW_014577187.1:266846-286321 GCF_000485595.1 Priapulus caudatus | reverse complement strand
GTTGTACGCTCTCTCTTTATATTGCTCATTGGGGGGTAATTGTCCGGGGGGTAATTGTCCGGGGGTAATTGTCCGGGGGGTGATTGTCTGGGGGGTATTTGTCCTAGAACCAAAAATTCATAGCTAGAATTTTTAACATTTCATATTAATAGGAAATCAACAACTATATATAAAAATGATGCACATTTTACTTACTAATAGAAAGTGTATGTTTACACTAAGACTGTTCATGATACCGATTTCACTTGAATTCGCACCTGCAATTAAAATTTTATTAATAACTGCTAACTTAAAAAAACATTAATCATTAATAAAATATCTATCATCACGGTAAGTGTACACATCACAAATAACAAAAGGTGGTTTATCAAATGTTACAAAGAACCAGAATTAGAACTGACCAGAATAGACTGTTAGAATAGACCAGGAACCAGTTTCATCACTTAGTCTCATCATCAGGTAATCGGTCAGTAACGGCAGTATAACGTATCAAATGAGTTGAGGTTAAATAAATGAATTCAATTTTACTAATCAAGTACAGGTTTGGGCAATTCAAAACAGAATGACTTAGGAGGTCAGCAATTACAGACTGCGCTTGTGCCAGGGATTACATTTAATAACAAGTGAATTATGCAGAATCTGCACTGCAACTCTGATCTAGCACGTGCTGGATAAGGTACGAATCAAGTAGCCCATGGAAGATGATGAGTACCAACGATGGTTGAGGACAGAGCATAGAGAGCCTCATCGCAGTGGGCCCACGGCAAATCCCCATCCTCGTGCATAACATGCTCATGGCCATGTACACCCCTGCAAAGAAGAAAGTGTTTTAAACAAAAAACTACACTGACAACAAAGGATGGTGGCTGCATAGCAGTCGTTACGAGCACATTATCTGCAGTGACCCACTTTTTTTCTTCTGAATTCAACAATTCGTCAGCAAGCTAGGTTTACAAGATTCTCCTTGCACAATATCATGCACCCCCCCCCCATACATCCATGTAACTGCTGTACAAGGTTGGACAGTTTAAGCCATTGGCATACAGTAAATGGATCAGTAGGTTTGTCACGTCTATAGATTGTACAATGTTAGTCTGGGCTGTAATTTTGCAAGGTCAACACTACTGGCATGAGAACATAGTGAAGATCAAAAGCTAATGAATAAATAGTAAGCCTTCATATTTAAAAAGTTTCAACATACCATTAAAATTACCACATACCATTTTGACCATTTATTTAGTTCTTTTTCTACGAACATTCTTGTTGTTTTAGGCTGTAGGCCTAAAGAATTACCACATAGGTAAACTGCATCATCATCTGGCGATATTAACTCTGGATCAGCTGAAAATCAAAGCGAATTATCATATCACAGATACTCAGCATATATCTCCAAGGTATATAAAAGTATATGTTGAAACTGACATTAACTTTACAACCTAAACCAAATTGAAACCACTGCTCTTATGGACTTATAATATGCGATTTTCTATCGCTGCACACGAGTGGGGCTTATGGTAAACCCATGCAGCCTTCTGAAACTTTGTCGGGGAACGGGGCAACAATTAAAGGGATACTAGACTCTAAGGTTTTACTGCATACAACTGTACTTTACTGTAAATCCACCTTCAGTGCAATTAAAGTCCCTAATTAAATATTACCCAGCCTCATGTGGTGCGCCAATGTGGGTTTCAAGCGTTAGAACGATGCAGCAAGAATATAGCATGCCCCATGTGATGTAGCCATAGAAATATATAGCAGGACACCCAGCGTTGCCCGGGAAATAAAGCGCTCAGTTGGTGACCACTTGGTTGAAAGAAAAATGCCCAAAAATCTATCTATCTATCTATCTCTCTCTCTCTCTAAGTCGCGCACACTCTGTATGAAGTCAGTACATGGTGAATGCTGATGACAAAGACATGGCGCGTGCAACATAATGCATGAATAGTAACGCAATGTGACGTGCATTGTACAGTAATCCGAGTCAGTGCAAAGTGAATCCCGTCTGCATGGGCTGGTTTATTTACCGCTGCTACAGGGGTGCGTTGATTTAGCGCTGCTGCAAGGGCATCATTTTTGCATCATTTTTTCCTTTTGCGATGTCAGATGACCTCAGAGGTCAAATCCAATATGCCCATGATATTGAGCATCCAATGTTTCATCTAATGGCCATCCTTGGACATATCTAGAGTGACCCATATTGAATTGAATCGAGAACAGACAAACAGAGAAACTTCAACAAATATGTATTAGATACTTGTGATTACTATAGTTCTAGATCTACACTCGATGCTGATATAGATTTTGCCATAAATGTAGGCCTACATTGTCATACTCACTGAAATGCCATATAATGCATGCCAAAATCTATGCCTGTGTAGAATTGGTTTCACGTGCTGCACTTATTAGTACATGTATGTACATTACTTTAATAGTAATATTACAGAAGTCAACTTACTAAAGGGCAAGTCTCTCATTTTTGGTATGTGAAACTTCTCCCTGAAATGGCCTAGAGGGTCCTCTTCATCCAGCCTGGTAGATAGCTCCTCATCCGTGATCTTACACTCAAACAGTTTGGCTTTTGCTGCGATCAATTCGGCAGGATGCGAATCAATTAGCTTAGCTCGCTTATTAGGGCCTATATAGCGAATTATGCTGTCCATCGTGCTTTGACCACCTGTGGAAGAGAGTGCATCATGGGCTCGTACAGTTGCCATTATTGACCTACGTACTAGCTCTAGTACTATAGCCCGCGTACAGTTGCCGCTGGGCTATAGCATCAACAATTACGAGTGCTCGGGACCAACTTACTTCAGCCAGTCAGCAGGAACTATGTATTTCCGCACGTGGAGGGGTGGGCGGCCCTGCACGTTCGGAAATACATAGTTCCTGCTGACTGGCGCTGCTGCAGCGCCGCCAGAAATGGCCGTTTGAAGTTGGCAAATCGAATGTTCGTTCACCAGAAATACCGCAAGTAGACCATTTCAACGATAGTTAGAACTTAGAGGTTAAATTTTAGTAGCTGATATAACTTAAGGCATATTCACTTCGGATAAGAGGCATTAATTGCCTACCACAGACGTTTTATAGCTGCGTATAAGCACGTCTAAGTTGGTCCCGAGCACTCGTAATTGTTGATGCTATAGCCCAGTGGCAACTGTACGCGGGCTATAGTACTAGAGCTACCTACGTACAAGCTTCTTGATAACAGCAGCGTAAATGAATGAGTAGTTGTAGAACAAGTTATCGCAAAAAAAACACCCAATGTTGTCATGTGCTGGAAGAAATAGCATATGCATCAGAGTGTGTCTTCTATAATTTAATACTAATAGTATAATACCTTCAGACCGGTTTAGTAGTAGAGCCAGAGGGCTGAACCTGTCTCTCTCTCTCTCTCTCTCTCTCTCTCTCTCTCTATATATATATATATAGAGAGAGTGGTCTCGCTGACGTCACGATCTCGTTAGTTACGACATAAGCCCCGCTGCACGTCTGAATGCAAGTGTTACGAAAGTCTCTTACTTTGAAACACTCGACTGTACACAGTACAGCAAAAGCCCGATATCTGGACAAATTGAAAGTTATAAACAATTTGGATCCATTTAGTAATAGTAGTAACAGTTTTAGTGCAGATCCTGCGTATCTTCCATCAGTTAAGTACGCAAACATTTACAGTTATCTTATCAACACTCCGAGTCCCTACACGACTGAAGATTTGGAATGCTACAAAGGACTCGACGCATACAATCAGTTTGTTAGTGCCTAATGTCGCCCTTCGGCTAAACGAACGGTAAAAAACGGTAAACCCACCTATGACCTACTCCGAGCAGTACTCGCGGAAAATACAAGATCCTACTGCAATCTGCAGTGTTGATCCGCCTACTTGATCAACTTGGTCTCTCTTCGTCTTCGATACAGTCCTTGGACGCAATCATTATAAGATTAAGACTAATCATGCATGGTTTTGGTTATGACCAAAGTTTGGTTATGACATAACCAAAGTACATCGCCAAAAATATACACCAACAACTACCTGTGCGCCAGCGCCACCTGCAGGTGAAAATTGTCAGCTTTGTCATTTTACCGCAATAAGGCGCTACATAACCCGTAGCTGCCCGTAGCTAAAATAATTATGTGAGCGGATATCATGAGTGACAAATTGACAATTCTTAAAACAATTTGAAAACAAAAATGGACACTTTCAAAACAAAAATGAAAACAATATTATTTGTCATTATAGAATCCCACGTTGATTGGCTTTTGAATTTTCGACATTAATTATTATGTAGAGTACGTGCAATGTTTCGTGAATGTGAAGATATATAATAAGATCGTGAAAGAAGTCCTCATGGAAATCTTTCATAAAAGTTGTTATAATAAAATTATGCATGTGCTTATGGAAATATCGATTGTGTTTAAAAAGACAAGCATGTTACTGCTTTATCAATGGGCACTCCCAGACTTAATGGGCGTATATCCGTACATCCATATTTGAGAGAGTAGTGTTTTTTAATTAGAAAAAATCTTGATCCACGGAAATTGTATATAGGGATGTTTCTTAATGTTATATCTCGTTGAAAATAGAGAATAGTAAGTATAAAAAGTATTTTATGTTGCACTACTCTCCGACGTTTAACCATTAGTAATGAGAGGAAAATAATGATCATTACAGCTCTTACAAAATAGCCTACATTTTAAATATAAAATATCTTTCAAAAAATGTGGAATATCTCCAAACCTTCCTGAATAAGAGAGTATATGATCTCTTCGACCACCTCACTGAAAGGGAAAGGAAGGGACCGTGGATACATCTTCGCCTTCCCAGAGAGCTCTATATGGGCTACGCTGCTCACCTTTAGTGGCTTCCCTATATACTCAACATTCAAGATTCAAAGAAATTTATTTGTGCATAAGACGCATAAATACAAGTTATATACAATCACACATTGATTATAAATCCGTGAACAAAAAAACAACAAATACAATCATTACTAAATGGAGCACGGGGACGGCGAAAACCCCGCAGGTCATCAAAGTTAGCCGCCCCTATAGAATTAGTTATTATGCAGACGACTATATACTAAAAAAAAATGAATGAATAAATGTCTCTAGATATAAACAATTAACGGATGTACATAGAGCTGAAATATGAGTATGAGTGAACGAGACATATTGGAACGCGGACAGACTGGCGAACATTAGTGCATCGGCAATAGTCAGTAGGCCTACTGTAAACAATTTTGGTCGAGGATAACTGGATTAGAACATATAAATAATATACAGGAAAACAACAGCATAGTTGGTACAATGTACCTCTTTTACCCTCAGTAAGAGAATATATGCCTATATTAGGTTCCCCGCCCGTATATGTTCCACAGGAGCGTCATCACAGCAATTGAATCTCCGTTTTATACAGATATATAACTTGTTACACAGAGCACTGTTGTAATTAATAACAGAGCAAGCTATGTTATAAAAAAAATGTTATCAGCTGACTGTATGTATTTGTATAATGAGTGTATAATATACTTAAATCTTTATTGCATGTAATTCAAATACAAATACATGTACTGAAGACAGTCTTTTTCATATATTATATATATATATATATATCAAGAGCGTATAAAGCCTTCTTTATACGCTCTTGATTATATGAAAAAGACTGTCTTCAGTACATGTATTTGTATTTGAATTACATGCAATAACGATTTAATGATAATAATAATAATAATAATTGACTCCGGGTAGGATCAATTTATTAATTACTAACATGCGCAGATTCAAAGAGGGTGCAGCCGGAGCGCCCCCACCCCTATAATTTCTGCCAAGCAAAATTTGTTGCGGTCTAATATTGTCGGATGGCTCGTCCAAGTCAAAGCCGATCACTTCGCAATCTGTAGGTTTTTTAAACAAAATATAAAGCACAGGGAAAAGAAATAATAAAACAAAATAAATAAAATTAAATCCGGCGCCACTTATATTTCTACACAGTTTTGCAGTCAAATGTTTGTACGCTCGACTTCCATTCCACTGCAGTACGACAAGATCATCGATGTATATTTATATGCTCGCAGATATCCGAGACGAATGTTAGTACAGAACTCATTTTCGGAATAATGTAGGAGATTGCGTGTTCTGGTACTAGCTGACTGGTAAAACAGACTCTAAAATCAGGCATGGCCAATTTCAGGCATTCTATTTTACTGAATTAATAAACTTTATTAATGTATATATTAATATGTAATTTGCATGTGTGTGTATGTGCAGGGGGCATGCACGTGCGTGTGCGTTTGCGCGTGTGCATATGGGATATGATTTTCGTGTTTGCCTTCAAAAATAGGCGTGATTATTAAAACAATTGGTGTCAGATACCTAAGAAATTTGATCTAAGAAGGTTCATTAAAACAATTGCGGGGAGGGCCCCCTCCCGGGCCCCCGCCATGGACTTCACAACCTCGTTGTTCGCAGGGCGCCCATTTCTTCAAATACGGGATGCGCCCTTGTACTAACTAACTACTGCGTGCATCATCATTCCAATTGTTAAATTCTGCTCGACGATTTCCTTAATTTCTCTCGTAATGCAAATATAGGTCCGCGATATGTTTTTCTTTCATAAGGTCATTTTCTAATTATAAAAAAAACCTTATACCTATTTATTTAGGCAATAAAAACCGATTTAGAAATTGATCAGTAATTATATATAAAATCAGCATTTATTCGTTAACGATAATTTACATATGGTACGTCACGACGTTTCAACTAGTCGTCCGCATATCAACAAGTTACAACATTTCATGTTACTGGTGGCATTGCTAGTTGATTTCCGCATTTTTTTTATGAAATTATAAATCACTTGTGTAAAACCATCTAATTACTAGTATGTAGGATCGCACAATCGCTGATCTGTAACCATAATCTCCTGATAAATCCATTTACACACAAATCAATACAGACCGTGGCAAACCTTGTTTGCGTCACAAACGCGATTAAATGTGAATATGACCTTTTTTAAATTCTGTACGATTGAAAGTCATAAACATCTTCATTTGTAACACACATAATGTTCGATTTGTGCTGCCGCACTTAACACATTAATGAAGATTACAGTGATTGTTGTGAATAACAATTAATTGAGTAACAAATCAATTCCGCACGTTACATCCAATTCTTTACATGTCGTGGATGACGCAATTTAGATAATTGATTAATATGTTTAAAAATCACAATATCAATATAGTTCTAAAGGTAACCACAATAGTTCTACTGTCTTCATAAAGAACATCAATTATAAAGATTCAGCAAACGCGTTTACGTAAATCAAACGATTTCTTGATTACATTATCCAATCAAATCATCAACGTTAACAGGTTGGCCTGTTGAATAATGCATACGATGAAGTCTAAAAATATCTGGTCATAAAAAACTACAAGTGTGTATATTTACAATGAGCTGCCGAAATGTGTATACAGTTTGGGCAGCAAACAGTTTTAAAATTATTCTAAACCACATCCGTGGTGTACCCTTTCTATTTAAAACCGTATATATATATATATATATATATATATATATATATATAATTATATTGACTACGAAAGAAAAAGTCTGGGCAGTAGACGTAACTCGACTTCTCTTCTATAATTTAATGATGCTATAAAAACACAATCATCAATAAAATCCCTCATATTGTTAAACGCTGCATCATTGGCAATAACTGATTTATTTACAGATCGAACATTAGTGCCGGATGGGTTAGTACAACAGTTCAAATCTACTGAATTTTGCGGCCACACAGATGACGGCAGAGAATTAAAACGTCTATGACATTACAACTTCACACTATGACTAATCAAGTAAATGGAAATTTCATGCTGTTTAATGCTTTCCCTCTGAATATTGCGCGATACTTTCTACCACGCTCAGAGAGAAAAAAAACTACAAGAAATATTGAGAGAAAATTTTCTATCGGTTACTGGAGGCGGTTATAATGGTGACAGGCAATACAATGGTACAAGCAGAAGACCGCATCACGCTGCGCCCACTGCCCAGATTTAACTCAGCTCAGTCGAATTCTTATAGTCTTAAAATATAGTCTTAACTCTTTATCAGTCGAATTCGGTGCCATCGTCCGTTTTTTTCGCCGATAAGAAGCAGACGACGAATAGAGCCAGTATCATGATGAAGGCTGCTGCTCCCAGCGAGTAAGTCGCCGCAATGTATGCGTTCGCCTGCTGCTGGTTAAGTCCGTGATACGTCGGTGTCACTGTGACCAGGTCCATCTTGGAAGCGACGGGAATGTAGTCGTTCCAGTAGGCGCACCGATGCGGCAGGTAATCCTCCAGGTGTTCGCAGGTGTAGTTGATCTGCAGGTAGAAGCGCCGATCGGTCGTGTACTTGTACCAGCGCGAGACGTTCTTGAACAGGTACGGGAAGTTGCTGTATGCGTCCGGCACCGGTTCCCTGGTACACGTCAAAGGCAAGCAGAGATTAGACGCGCGCACACGCACGCACGCACGCGCGCACGTAGGTACAGACCCGCACGCATGCACTCACGGGAACACCCAAGCACACATACGCACGCACGCCAACGAACACACAAGCACAGACACACGCACGCACGCACGCACGCATGCATGCGAACACACGCACGCACGCACGCACACACGCACACACGCACACACGCACACACGCAAACGAACACACAAGCACGCACACACGCACGCGCGCATACGAACGCACGCACACGAACACACAGACACACGCACGCACACGAACACACGCACGCACATGCGCACGCCCGCGCACACGCATACGCACACGCGCGCGCACGAGCACGCGTGCAGACACCCGAACAAGGAGTTAGTAAACAAAATAGCGAACCTGGTGACTAAAACATTCTCTGATCTGATTATTCTGATTATCACTGAATTTTGTATAGTATATCGAAATATGAAATATGTAGGCTACGATATAGTCGCCAAATATCTAACGAGGTAGTAGGTGGTTTTTCTCGCAGCCTGGGAATATGTTATCTCTAAATATGAGATCGCAAAGTATCGATTAGCTTTGGTCCTTTGGTGACCTTATGCTTATGACTTTATGGGTCGTAGCAGCATTTCTATAGCGGAATAACAGTAAAAGGAGCTAATACTGCCCTGGCTCTCATTATTGAGCAATGGCGGCGGCCCCAAGTTTTCTGTTGAACATGTCCTGGCTCGACAGACCCCCGTTTTACATATGGGGCCATAGCTCACAAGGCCAAGATTGTTGGGGAGCAAACGTTACGCGGGTAATCCTGAGGTTCGCAGTCGAGGTACCACTATTTGGTACTGACAAAGAGGCTTTAATAAGGGATCAATTACAGGGTTCTGTATAAGGTTTAAATAAGGATTCTTGTGGATCCCACTTTGAGACTGATCCATATCGTTCCCGATATATATATATATATATATATATATATATATATATATATATATATATATATATATATATGCCTAGTATATAAGCCACGCGATGCATTTTAACTGCAAGCTAACCGCCTGAACAAACCGTCCTACTCACCCATAATTGGCAAAGTTAATCCACATATTCATCATGAAATCACTGACGTTCCTGTCATCGAGTGTGTAGTTGGTCATGCCGTAGTCTTCCCATTCGGGATAGACTTGTAACAGAAACGGCATCCCAAACACGTAGTTTAACTCTATTCCGTGGGGCACACCTGTAAATCGAGACGGACGAGTGACTCAGAGTTGCAAACATCGTGATTATTATATCGCCACATGTATGTATATAGGCTTGGAAACATATTCTTCTTTCTTTTAGTCCCTTGACTTCAATCGGGGAGCATGGGCCCTCGGCAACTAAGTTGCTTTAGTTTCATTAATAGGCTTTGTCCATAAAAGCTACGCTCTGTCACGCAGGTTAGGTTGCGAGCCTCAATCCGGCAAGATAAACCTATTTCCATAGCAGGTGTTGAGTGAAGCAAATCGGCATGGATTGCTTGCTCAGAAATACAACAGCAATGACCACGACAGGACCTCTCAGTCCGAAGTCAAGTGTGACATTTCATAGACCACCATTGCCCCATTGCACACAGTCCTGTGAACGTTGAATACTAGGATCTGGACTCCGTATCTTATTACAGGAATCGTAAATTGCGTACACACGCATATATCATTTAACCTCTGCATTGCCGTCTCCCGAATAAACCAGCCTCGGAAGGGTGGTAAAATCTGTTAATGGATTTGTTTAGTATGGGTTAGGGTTAGGGTTAGGGAGTAGGCGTAGGCGACTTCCTACACTCGTTAGTGGAGTAGGCGAGGTACGGTCCGGCATATTAGATAGTACCAAGGTACGTTTCGGTATACCGGACCGTACCCAGGGTACGTTCTGGCAGTACCCAGGGAGACATAGACCCTCTCAGCACCTGTATGTGCGCGGTATCCTGCTAGTCGAAACTGAACTAATAGACTACACTAGCAGACTAATAACTAGTAGACCAGAGTCACCAGACCGAATAGTACTAAAGGTATGAACGTGATAAATATTGCGCGAATGCATTTCCACGCTATACAGTGTATTTCTTGTTATACATACCCGTCCAGTTTGGGTATCTACTAAAGTCGGCTCTGTAATCGAATGTGTATTCGAACACATCCAATCCGTGCTGGGCGTGGTATTTGGCAGATAGCTCGTTGGGAGCATTAAACTGGTGATCTGACAGCAACTATAAAATGGGAACCGAATATTACTAAAGTTTAGAATCTTAAATAATGCACCGCGCAATGCGCACACAGTAAATGTAACTAGACTAGGCACTAACGAAACATCGCGCTGAAGCACGCGTCTAGATTCAATTTTATAGACCTTATGGAGATTTTATTTTAGTACGACCCACAATAACATAAACTTTTTTTGTTGACCGATCATGTTATAAACGACGTAAAAAATAGTAAAATGTCAAAATCTCCCCACACGTGAATGTCCCCCAACGTTAAACATATCGTACGTTTATCATCTCCTGTCGCACGACGGTCAGGTTCTCCGCGTCCGGGTGAAACGTGTACTCGAATATCATTGAGTCACCAATAGCAGTGACTACACTTTCCTCTAGTGAGTAATTCTCCTTCTTCACAAACTCACGAATCGTGGAGTAAAATTCTGGCAAGGTCAGCGAATAATCCGGGTCCGAATCATCTGCAGAAACAGGCATGCACGGAGCAGCTGGTAAGATAGACTCTTGTTGAGGAATGGCAAAAATTCTGCTAAATTCGTCAATTGCGTTGATTAAATAGCAAGTTTAGTTACAATGTCTATGTTATATAAATAACATGACTATTCCGGTATGACATTAATGCTATACCATACACAAGTAGCCCATTAATTGCCATAGATATCGTTGGCAACGCTATAAATTATTGTACATACAGAGAAATGCGCCAGCTTCGTCCTTCACCACTCCCTGCATCACTGGAACCTTGGTCACTAGGGCGCCGTGTTGCAGAAGCTTTCTTGGGTCGTCTTGCAAGAACACGTAAGGGTAGTAGCCCTGCACGACCGGGGCCCAAGGAGGGCGCATCCCATAATCCGGCTGTATGAAGTAGTAAGACACATGCGCTATTTAGATACATGCTTGACAGTGGTGGATTGCAACGTAAGGTATGATCAGAACTCAATAAAGTACCTTTTAATATTGGTTGCTTAAACATTCGAGACGGGAGGCAAAATCATAGACATGACTGAACCAGGAAATGTGACATGGTGCACATTGCAGAGAGTGGGGGAAATCCATATTTCTCCATGATTTTAGCACAAGCGTGTGCTTTTCCACGACGACCAAATTAACCAAATCGATTGATATGGAAATATATTTATACGATATATGCGATGAGAAATCGCGGAACTGATTCCCCCTTCACGATAGCACAAACGTGTGCCTTACCACGACGACCGCTTCCGATATATCGATCGACGTTCTGATGTTTAGGCAGTCGATAATCTCCTGCGGCTTCTGGTTCTTCTCGTCTGTGTAGCAGCCCGTCTTGCGGCCGAGCTCTTTGGTATGGTTATAGGCCTGGTCTCTGTTGGTGTACACCGCCCACGGCGCTAGCCCAGATCCGCTCATACATATCGCTCGGTGAAATAGATCTATAATAAACGCAGATGCAATCACAAGCAGATCGCAAGGAGCGCGAAATTCGCTTTCGTGGTTATGGCCCTCATAACCGTTTGCTGCGTGCGTGCTTATGGCGTTGAACAATGTCAATTCCGTTTCAGTATTGAAAAATTCGTAATTTTCGGAAAGACGCATGCCGTTCATAATCTAATCCGATTACGTGAGTCTAATTAAACACGTACGCGAGTTTTGACTGAGATGCGATCGTTTAAACATGACCAATGACAGGGAACAATATCTATTCATAATTAATATTTGTATGGATATATGCCAAGCTCAAATTGTTTATTAGAATGATGGTATCATCTATGGCATGATTATAGAATATCAATGAAAAGTTTCTTAAATCCAGCTAATTTTACGCAGGGCATCTAGATACGTCGTAATTATCCGTAAGTAAATATATATAAATATATGTAATTTCATGTTCATATTACAATATGCCCGAGAGATGCATTTAGGTGCATGTCTTTGATACACTACAACTATTGACACTTTTCTGATCTCCCCACGAGGGAAGAAAGATGATACACGAGCTGATATATAACCTACCCTGAGACTGCTCTGATAGAAGGTGCAGACCGACACTAGCGGCACCAGCACTCTCCCCCATGATGGTCACGAGTCCGGGATCGCCGTTGAAGCCTCGTATGTTCTCACGAACCCATTTCATGGCCATCACTTGATCCATCATACCGTAATTGCCTGGTGCGTACTCGTTGTTGGTCGTAAGGAATCCTGTCGTATGTTAAAAATGTTCTGCATACAAGTTCACCATTACAGGCAACACATGAAGCTACGAGCAATATATGACCAAGAGTGATAGATATATAGAGTGTTGCAACGGGAAAACCATGCGCAAAGTAAAAATAATCAGGTCATAACAAACTAAGTTGAAATATAATGCGTGACAGCTACTTTTACTTGATATTGTCTTGTAACCTTCGTCACCTCTATCGCCGCAACTTAAGACACCGTAAACACATTACATTCAGGGGCGCAAATCCAGGGGGGGGGACAGGAGGACATGTCCCCCCACGAATTTTCAGAGGGGGGACATCATATCAAATGTCCCCCCACGATTTTGGATCACCATGATTTTGTGTGTAAGTGTGTGTGTGTGTGTGTGTGTGTGTGTGTGTGTGTGTGTGTGTGTGTGTGTTTTGTGAAAGTGAGATCTTTTTATTGTGTGTGATTAGTGTCGTCAAAGGCTAGGCTTACTTCCCTCTTGTTCTATCATCTATCTCTAGATATCTCTTTCGCAGCTTCATTTCATTCAAGTGGCTTGAGTAAAGCATAATAGACTCATGCCACAAACTTAAGGAAAATCGTGTCTTGATCAATTTAGTACGCACGTTTTAGTATTTTACACGTAGTTTTTTTCTATATAGTTAACATAATTCTATGCAGCATACATCAAGAGAAAGTAATGTTTGATGAAAGTGTTTAGGAGATATCACTCCCCATTAGGCACTGATTACAAAGATTAAGCTGGGAACACGACTATATTCACGGCAAAAGCAGGACACTGGGCAGTGAACTGAAGCAATCCGTTTTAAATGAAATGTAATTCTCGTTGCAAAATTTATGAATAATATTACACGGCATAAATCATGAATATGACTAGACAACACTAATACAACAAGCCAATTTATTTTGCTGATCAGCCTCACACCCAAATGATATGGTTTTTACTGCTTTATTGTTTTCTTGATTATTATGACTGCAATACCGTGGACAGTGACACCACTTTTGTCGTAATCTTAATCTTCAAAACCAAATGCATGTGTGTGTGTGTGATGTGTGCATGTGTGATGTTGTGTGTTGTGTGTGTGTGTGTGTAGTGCTAGGGGCGTGTCAGGTGGGGGGGAGGTCGCAGGGGGGTCGCGGACCCCTCTGCTCGCGCAGAAAACGGCTATCTGAGGGGTCTAATTTCAAAAACATTCTGACCCCCGACCGCCCCCCCCCCCTTCGCGTGTCTCAGCTACTGGACGTGCCCAACCAAACATTTCAAAATGGATTTGCGCGCTCGATTACATTGTCTCAGTACCAGCACAACAAAACTAAGAACACAACAACAACAATAGCAACACACAACATTACACAGAAACCACACAACACACAGCAACACACAACAGCACAACAGCAGCAACCAACAACACACGCACACACAACAACACACACAACAGCACACAACAAACGCACAACACCACACAACAGCACACAACAGCACACACACAACGCACAAATTGTCTTACCGGAGCGCTCCGATGTCGGTAGTAAACGCTGACGATCACTCGACTCCCAGTGTGGCGAGCTTTGTAAACCGGGATATATCTCTCCGCGAACGCGTGTGAAACGATCCGGCACATGGATTGGCTGATGACGCGGGTACTTCTGGTCATTGTCTGCGACGTCTACTCTCAGACAAAGCAAGCAATGTGAATACTTTTTTATTTGTTCCCACTAAGCACTATATATTGCAGTTTACATACACATACAGCCCACCATCCTCTCTCGCTCTCTCTCAGCTCAGTCTCTCTCGTCTTCTCTTCTCTCTCTCTCGTCTCTCTCTCTCTCTCTACGTCTCTCTCTCTCCTTCTATATAATAATATACTATATAATTATATATATATATATTAATACCATACAACATACATATATATTTATAGCCGCGCTATTCTACGAGGAAATGTAACCCCGGGTATGCTTCCAGTCCCTGAGCAACTTCGGCGTATGAACGGTGAGATACTATACATAGGGCCTACAGTACTCAATAATGAGTTTGTATAATCATAACACCAGTGACTTTCTGAGGTCATCGACCTTTTTGCAAAACTAAAGGTAAAGTAAGGCGGTGGTAAACTTTGTGTTTTTTTAAGCGCATGCAGGGTTGAAACTCGCGCGTATCCTCGAACTGAAGAAGCGGCAGATATATTCCAGGTCAGTGTTTGTGATATGGCCATTTATTTATATGTTAATGCATATTTCGCGTACGTTTACTTTTTCATTAATTAAAAAAAACGCGTGCTCTTATGAATTAACGAAATACTTTCAAAACAGCTCAAAGCAGAGGAGACCAAATTTGCTCTATGCAGTTATACTTACGTTTGGCGAAAATACGTTTAGATAAAGGCAGTCCTCATGAACTTTCTTGATTAGCTGTCCAAGTTTTCCCTGGGGAATCTGCGGGCATGCTGCTCCGTACACTTTCGTTTCTAGTGTACCCTGCCAAGGCACTGCAGCCTCTGATACTAAAAATGCATATGGAAATTTGTCAATCTCAGCCGCCGATCGTTACCCTACGAACCACCGTCTGATCGTTCCCTAGTGTAAACCACCGAGTTAGTACAGCATATATGCTACAATGAAGATATCTGAATTCGTATGAGTAATGAATGACTTGTGTTCATTACACAATAACAACTCCCAGGCACGACGCTCGTCTCTAATAACGTTTATTGAGTGAAATGTTAAAATACTTGCCAGCATCAAAAAAAAAAAAAAAAAAAACAAAAAAAAAAAAAAAAAAACAAACAAAAAAAAAAAAAAAAAAAAAAAAAAAAATAAAAAAAAAAAAAATGATGCTCCCGTGAGCTGTGAAGAAAGGCGTTACATTAATCCGCACACACACGCGCGCACGCACGCACGCATGCACGCATGCACGCACGCACACACACACCACACACACATAGTATATCTATCTAATAATATAATATATATATATATATCGCTTACTAAAAATACATTTATGCACTGAGGCCAGGCAACATCAAACAACATTTTCATATTTTTTTTCAGATTTCCTATTTTGAATTCAATCATATTACAATATACAGAGGGTTGTGATATAACATTACTCCTAGTGGATAGCTAGATAGTTCGATTCTAATATTTTCCTGGTAACGTGGTTCTTACCGAAGCCAATGTTGTATTAACGAAGAAACAATTAGCAGTAAGTTGCTACATGCTTCCACTGAGAGATGTCCATATTCCATTATACTCATAACGTACTGCTCAGGCGTTGCCAGGCCTGGCGACAGCAACTAATTATAACCCAGGACAGCCACAATTTAGTTCCCACATACAGGCAGTTAGACATATTACAACATCGCCTAAAATAACGAGTAGGCCTACTATATTGCGAATTTCAAGCTATTATTCAGCCCCGATATTCAAGTAAGGCACGTTTACAATACTCGAGAGCAAAACCAAACCTACCACGAGATTTTTGATGTATTGTCAGAATCCTAACCACACGAAAAGAAGTCAAAATGTTCGGTCCCCAACTCATTACAGCAAAAGCACTGAAACGTCCACGCAAATGAACGTCTGCGCTTATAGTGGCAGTTTGCCTCACATACACGTATGGGCAAAAGTGCACCTAGTAACGATGCCGCGCAGTTTACATTAGGATGCTAATTGCTATAGTAAGGGCTTACCTTCATTCTATAATAGACTTCCATATCATCTTACTTAATAGATTGTACGAAACTTCATCTAACTACTTTCCGTTAGACATGCGTCGCATTGTAATACTATCTACTAAAATTATGGAGTGGTTACGCTTCTATTGAGCCCTATACTAGGCCTCCACTCGAGCCCATCATAGCCTTTGTCGACCTTACTTTGACATTACATTTCATCAACCAGGCGCCGAGCCTAGGGCATTACTAACTAGTTGCAATTTCTGAACTTTTATCCATACGAAATTTATTTTAGTTACTAATAGTCATAAATAGATATTGCAAATAAACGGATTTGTCAGCCTATCATTTAAAATCGCGTACTGTCGGACAGGTTTACATTTAATATAAAACAATAATAGTTTATAGGTATCTGCACTACATACCCAGCGCGGCGCGCCGCCGCGCGTGTGTGTGTGTGTGTGGTCGTGTGATGGTGGTGTGTGTAGTGTGCTGCGTGCGTGCGTGCGTGCGTGCATGCGTGTGTGCGTGCGTGAGTGAATACGTGCGTGTGTAAATTACTGTACGGTTGTTGACTGTGCAAATAAGATACGTACTATGTAAAGCCACATGGTAATATGGACTCTGGAACATCGTTGTTGTCGTTACGAAAAGGCTATATTTATCTTAATAATACAAGCGAATGAATAACAAGATAAGAAATCGAGAACAAGATATCTAAAAATCACAAGAGAACAGAATACAATAATTGAATAAATGCGTATGACAGTGTGTAAGTGTGAATGGGGGGGGATCCATGCGTAAGCGTGTGAAAGCAGGTGCGGATGCGAGCGTGAGTAGCCCTGTACGTAAATGCACGCACGTGTATAATATTACAATGTCAACCATGAAACACGTTAATTTGATATTTTTCTGTGCATATATTTAAACTGTGTAAGTTCAATTAATATGGCGTTTTTTGTTTTCATTCAACACAAAACACTTCTGTTAGAAAAACGTATTTTTATGGTTTCTACTTGTGTCGTTTAATCATAAACGTCTCATTCAATAGCCGCGAAAGTATAGCAGCATTATGATAGGAGCAATGGGGTCGCTCGTCGTGTACTCTGGCACAAGAAAATCATCTCGTATACTGGTATACATCACTATGCTTCATACCAATCGTTCCCTTGCAACGAACTTCACTGAGCAAAATCCATAAATTCCTAAAAAAACATAGTTGCTGGCGCTATTGCAAGTCAATACGGTTGCTCTAGCAAAAACAAATTATTTTGCGTATCATATTCATTATTATTTATCATATTTGCCTGACATATTTGCGACACTGGCACACAGGAGAATGGATTTTATCAGGAGTGTATAATACACTATTACACTATTATACACTCCTGATTTTATCAAGAGCATATAAAGAAGCTTCTTTATATGCTCTTGATTTTATAGCCCTCATGCTGTCGACTATAGTGCTCTTTCAACGAAGCTCTGACCGACAGCGTCGCACGCAAATCAACATGACCAACCCGATACGCAGCAGCCGCAATATTTTCATAATTATGTCAGTTTTACGAAATTCATTTTTTGGCTAGGCTGATGTGGTACTAGTTAACGCTAACACACATCCTTCCGCTCATCCACCAGGACCACCACACACACGTCTTCTCACCCGTCTACCCATTCACACGTCCTTCCATTTATCGACCCGCCCTCGCACACATCCCGCCTTCCAACCATCCATCCACTCATCCATTTATCCAGCCATCCATCCACCCACCCATCCATCCATCTATCCAGCCATCCATCTCCGTCCGTCAGTCCATCCATCCATCCATCCATCCATCCATTTACCAACCTTCACATCGTTTCATCCACCCGTCCGCTCGTCCATCCATGCCATGTATCCATCAATCCATCCATCCTTTTACCCGCCCACCCACATATACGTTCTTCCATCGATCCACACATCCTCCCATTCACTCATTTGTTCGTCACCGATCATCACACACGCACCTATCCATCAATTTAACCACCCATACATCATTTCACCTATTCATCCACCTACCAACTCACACATCCTCCCGTTCATTCATTCACCCATACACTCACCGACCCACCCACCCACACATATCCTCCTATTCATCCACCTACTTACTCATCCACACATCCTCCTATTCATTTACCCACCTTCTCATCCACACATCCTTCCACTATTCCTACCGGCCCATCCACACACCTTTTCATCTAGCTATCGACCTACCTGCACATCCTTTCGTTTAGCAATTTGTTCTCCGACCCACATATATTTCCGTTCACCCACCTACCCATACACATCTCTCCATATGTCCATCGACTCGCCCACCCACATATCCTTCTATTCATCCACCCAACCACTCACTTGCCCTTCCATCCATCCATCTTCCTTAGGGCCGGCGGAGCCGGTCCGGCAAGTCCGGCCATGGCCGGACCAATAATTTTTCCGATCATTATTTTTTTCAAGCACACATTTTCGTTATGCACAGGTCGGATCTACAATTATTGCAATCCCGAGCATATAATGATCTGAAATCACATATATAGTTTATGTATACACGCATATATACTACTACATGACGTTGTTTTAATGTTTATAAACATTGACGTCATATGCGCAGGTTAACGGTTGGCAGCAAGCAGATGCGTGATATTGTTCCATTCAATCACACGCACGCACGCACGTATACGTACACACGCACGCACGCACGCACGTGTACGTGCACACGCACGCACACACTCATGCACGCACGTGTACGTGCACACGCACGCACGCACGCACGTATACGTGGACATGCGCACGCACGCACGTGTACGTGCACACGCACGCACACACTCATGCACGCACG
>NW_014577187.1:220255-266831 GCF_000485595.1 Priapulus caudatus | reverse complement strand
TGCTTTAGGTGCCATGTCTTTGATACACTACAACTATTGACTTTTCTTGATCCCACCACGAAGGGAAGCAAGGATGATACACAGAGCTGATACTAAACCTACCCTGAGACTGCATTCTGATAGAAGGTGGCAGACCGACACTACGGCACCAGCACTCTCCCCCATGGATGGTCACGAGTCCGGATTGCCCGTGAAGGCCGTATGTTCTCACGAACCCATTTCATGGCCATACACTTGATCCATACATACCGTAATTGGCCTGGTCGTGGACTCGTTGTTGCCGTAAGGAATCCGTGTCGTATGATAAATACATGGTTCTGCATAACAGTTTCACCATTAACAGGCAACACATGAAGCTACAGAGCAATAATATGACCAAGAGTGATAGATATTATAGAGTGTTGCAACGGAAAACCGATGCCAACAGTAAAAATCAATTGCAGGTCATAAAACTAAGTTAAATCATGCTGACGCTACTTTTACTTGTATTCTCTGTAACCTCTTCGTCAGCGCATCTATCGCGCAACTTAAGACACGTAAACCCTTACATTCAGGGGCCCCCGCACCCACCCCCAATCAGGGGGGGGGACAGGAAGGAACATGTCTCACGCGTGCCACGATATTTCAGATGGGGGAATCGATACTCAAATGTCCCCCCCCGATTTTGATCACCATCGATTTTGTGTGTAAGTGTGTGATGTGTGTGTAGTGTTGTGTAGTGTGTGTGTGTGTGTGTGTGTGTGTGTGTGTGTGTGTGTGTGTTTGTGAAGTGAGAATCTTTTTATTGTGTGTGGATAGTGTCGTCAAAGGATTGGCTTCTTTCGCCTTTGTTTTCATCTTCTCTAGATTCTCTTCGCAGCTTCATTTCATTCAAGTGGCCATTTGAGAGGCAAATAATATGATCATGCACAACTTAAGGAAAATGTGTCTTGATCATTTAGTACCGTTTCTTTTTTACACGTTTTTTTTCTTATATCTTAACTAATTCTATGCAGCAATCATCAAGAAAAGTATGTTTATGAAAGTGTTAAGGAGATATCACTCCAACATTAGGCACTGATTCAATGATTAAGCTGGGACGCACGAGCTATATTCACGCCAAGGGACACTGGGCAGTAACTGAGCATCGGTTTAATGAATGTAACATTTTCGTTTGCAAAATTTATGATATATATACCGCATATCATGAAATGACTAGACAACACAATAATACACCACCAATTTATTTTGTCTGATCAGCCTCAAGCACCAAATGATATTGGTTTTACTGCTTTTGTTTTCTTGATTATGTATGACTGCAAATACACGTGGACAGTGGACACCCTTCTTCGTGATCTTATCTCAAAACCAAATGGGCATGTGTGTGTGTGTGTGTGTGTGTGGTCGTGGTGTGTGTTTGTGTCCTGTGTGTGTGTGTGTGTGTGGCAGGGGGCTGTACAGTAGGGGGGGGGTCAGGGGGTCGGCGGACCGGCTCCTGCCGCGCAAGAAAACGCATCTGACGGGGTCTAATTTCAAAAACAATTCTGACCCCCCGACCAGCCACCCCCCTTCGGCGTGTCTCGCTACTGTGTCCCACCAACATTTCCAAAATGGTTTGCGCGGCCTGATTACATTGATCGTACCTAGCACTAACAAAACATAGAAACAGCAAACAACACATAGCACACACAACATACACAGACACACCACACAACACACGCAACACAACAGCACACAGGCAGAACTACACAACAACACACACACCGACAACAACACACAGCAACACAACAACAACAGCAACAACAACGCACACAACAACCACACGCAAACCAACAAGCCTTGTCGTTACGCGAGGCGCTCCGAGTCGGTAGTTAAACGTGAGCGACTACTGACTCCCAGTGTGGCGAGCTGTAAACCGGTATATATCTCTCCCGAGGGATGGTCGAACGATCCGCATGGATTGGACTGATGACGCAGCGGACTTCTGGTCAATTGTCTGCGAGCGTCTACTCTCAGACAAAGAAGCAATGTGAATCACTTTTTTATTTGTTCCCACTAGCATATATAGCAGTTACATACATCACGCCCACCATCTGAGCGTCTCTCGCTCTCTCTCGTCTCTCTCTCTCCTGCTCTTCTCTCTCTCTCTCTCTCTCTCTCTCTCTCTCTCTCTCTCTCTCTCTCTGCTCTCTCCTATAGTATATATATATATATATATATATTATAATTAATACCATACATAATATATGTATAGCGCCGCTATTCTACGAGGAAAATGTACCCCGGGTATGCCTTCCAGTCACCTGAGCAACTTCGGCGTATGAACGGTGAGATACTATAATAGGGCCTACAGTACTATAATGAGTTTTGTCATAATCATAACAAGTGACTTTTCTGGCATCGACCCTTTTGCAAAACAAAGTGTAAAAGTAAGGCGTGGTAAACTTTGTGTTTTTTAAGCGCATGCAGGGTTTGAAAACTCGCGGCGTATCCTGAACTGAAGAGAGCGGCAGATATATCCAGTCAGTGTTTGTGATATGGCATTTATTAATTATGTTAAATGCAATATTTCGCGTACGTTTACTTTTTCTTATTAAAACAAACGCGTGGCTCTTATGACTTAACGAAAATATTTCAAAACAGCTCAAGCAGAGGAGCACCAAATTGCTCTATCAGGTTATCGCTTACCTTTGAGCGAAATACGTTTATGATAAAGGCAAGTCCCTCATGAACTTTCTTGATTCAGCTGTCCAAGTTTTCCTGGGACCATCTGGGGCATGCTGGCTGCCGTACACTTTCGTTCTAGTGTACCCTGCCAAGGCCTGCAGCCTCTGATACTAAAATGCATATGGAACTTTGTCAATCTCAAGCCGCTCGTTACCCTACGAAGCCACGCGATCTGATCTTCCTGCTAGTGTAACCACGCGAGTTAAGTACAGCAATATATCTCACAATGGAAGATTCTGAATTCGTATGAGTAATGAATGACTTGTGTTCATTACACAATAACAACTCCCAGCAGACGATCGTCTCTATAACGTTTATTGAGTGAAATGTTAAAATACTTGCCAGCATCAAAAAAAAAAAAAAAAAAAACAAAAAAAAAAAAAAAAAAACAAACAAAAAAAAAAAAAAAAAAAAAAAAAAAAATAAAAAAAAAAAAAATGATGCTCCCGTGAGCTGTGAAGAAAGGCTTACATTAATCCGCACACACACGCGCGCACGCACGCACGCATGCACGCATGCACGCACGCACACACACACCACACACACATAGTATATATATATAATAATATAATATATATATATATATCCTTACTAAAAATACATTTATCACTGGAGGCAGCAACATCAAAAAACATTTTCATATTTTTTTCAGATTTCCTATTTTGATTCAATTCCATATTACATATATACAAGGGTTATATAAACGATTATCCATAGTGGATAGCTAGAAGTTCGATTCTAATATTTTCCTGGTACGTGGTTATTACCCAAGCCATGTTTGGTATTAACGAAGAAACAATTTAGCAGTAAAGTTGCTACATCTTCCACTGAGAGATGTCCATTATTCATCATATCATAACGACTGCTCAGGCGTCTGCCAGGCTGGCGACAGCAATAATTTATAACCCAGACAGCCACAATTTAGTTCGCCCCATTCAGGCCAGTTAGAAATATTACAACATCCCTAAAAAACGAGTAGGCCTACTATATTGCGATTATTCAAGCTATTATTCAAGCCCGATATTCAAGCTAAGCAACGTTACAATACTCGGAGAGCAAAACCAAACTACCACGAGATTTTTGATGTAATTGTCAGAATCCTACCACACGAGAAAGAAGTAAAATGTTACATCACCCAACCAATTACAGCAAAAGCAACTGAAACGGCCACGCAAATGACGTCTGCGTTATATGCAGTTGCAACATACACGTATGCAAAAGTGCACCTAGTAAAGAATGCGCGCAGTTTACATTAGGATTGCTATTGCTATTAGTAGGGATATTACCTTCATTCTATAATAGACTTCATATCATTTAATTAATAGATTGTAGAAATTCATATAAATATTTTCGTTAGAATGCGTCGGATTGTAATACTATTTACTAAAGAATTTATGGAGTGGATACGCTTATATTGAGCCCTATATAGGCCTACACTCGAGAAAATCATAGCTTTGTCGACCTTTACTTTGACATTACATTCATAAACAGGCCGACGAGCCTAGGGCATTCTACAGTTGCAATTTCCTGAACTTTTATCATAGAAAATTAATTTTAGTTACTAAATAGTCAATAAATAGATATGCAAATAAACGGATTGTCAGCTATACATTTAAAATCGGTAATGTCGGACAGGTTTAATTTAATATAAAACAATAAATAGTTTATAGGGTATGCATGCACACATACGCGCGCGCGCGCGCGCGTGTGTGTGTGTGTGTGTGTGATGTGTGTGGTGGCAGTCGTGCGTGCATCGCGCTGTCTGTGCGTGAGTGATAGTGACACGTGTGTAAATTACTGTACGGTTGTTTGACTGCGCAAATAAGATACGTACTATGTAAAACCAACAGGGTAAATGGACTCTGGAACATCGTTTTGTCGTTACGAAAAGGCTTATTATCTAAAATACAAGCGAATGAAATAACAGATAAGAAATCGTAGAACAAATATCTAAAAAATGCACAGAAAGAACAGAATACATTATAATTGAAATAAATGCGTATGACAGTGTGTAAGTGTGATGGGATCTCATGCGTAAGAGCGTGTGAAAGCAGGTGCGGATTGCGAGCGTGAGTAGCCCTGCTACGCGTACAATGCAACGCCGTGTAATATTACACATGTCAACCATGAAACAACGTTAATTTGATATTTTCTGTGCATATATTTAACTGCTGTAAAGTTCAATATATATGGCGTTTTTTTGGTTCATTCAAACACAAACACTTCGTAGAAAAACGTGATTTTTATGTTCTAACTGCTGTCGTTTAATCATAAACGTTTCTCATCAATAGCCGCGAACAGTATAGCCAGCATTATGATAGGACAATGGGTCGCTCGTCGTGTACTCCGGCCAACAAGAAATCATCTCGTACTGAGTATACATCACTATGCTCTACCAATCGTTCCCTTAGCAAGCGAACTTCACTGAGCAAATCCTCATAAATTCACTAAAAAAACAGCTAGTTCTGGCCTATTGCAAGTCGATACGGTTGCTCTAAGCAAAACAAATTATTTGCGTACATATTCATGATTATTATCATAGTTGCCTGACATATTTTGCGACAACTGGCACACAGGAAATGATTATCAGAGTGATAATACACTATTACATGCTATTATTACACTCCTGAATTTTACAAGAGCATATAACGAAGCTTGCTTTATATGCTTTATTTTATAAGCCCTCAACTGTCGACCTATAGTGCTCTTTCCAACGAAGCCTGACCGACAGCGCGCACGCAAATCAACATGACCAACCCGATACGCAAGCAGCCGCCAATATTTCATAATTATGTCAGTTTACGAAATCATTTTTTGGCTAGGCTATTGGTACTAGTTAACGCTAACACACCATCCTCCCGCTCATCCACCACACACACGAGTCTTCTACACACGTCACCATTCACACGTCCTTCCATTTATCGACCCCCCTCGCACAATCCCGCCTTCCCAACGATCCAATCCACTCATCCATTTATCAGCCCATCCATCCACCCGCATCTCCACCATCTTCAGCTCCATCTCTCCGCATCCTCATACCGTCAGTCCATCCCATCTCCATTCCATCCTTTACCAACTATCACATCCGTTTCATCCACACGTCGCGTTCGTCCCATCCATGCCATGTATCCAAATCAATGCCATCATCCTTTTACACCCCCACCCACAATATACGTTCTTCCCATCGGATCCACACATCCTCCATTCACTCATTTGTTCGCACCAATCATCACACACGCACGCTTATCCCATCAATTTTAAACCACCCATACATTCATTTCACTCTATTCATCCACCTACCAACGTCACCACATCCCCCGTAATGATCATTGCACCCATATGCACTCACCGACCGCACGCCACGCACATATCGCACATATTCATCAACCTACTTCTACTCACGACAATCCTCCTATTCATTTACCCACCTCTCAACCACACATCCTTCCCACTATTCCTTCCGGCCCATTCCACACAACCTTTCATCTAGCTATCGACCTACCTGCACATCCTTCGTTTAGTCAATTTTTCTCCGACCACACTATATCTTCCGTTCAGCCACCACCTAGCAGCCATACACATCTCCTCCATAGTCCATCGACTCCGCCCACCCACATATCTCTCTATTCAATCCACCGCAACCACTCACTTGCCCTTCGCATCCATCCATCTTCCTTAGGCCGGCGGAGCCGGTGCCGCAAGATGACGGCCATGGCCGACTAATAATTTTTTCTCGATCATTATTTTTTTCAAGCGCAACACATTTTCGTCATCACAGGTCGGATCTACAATATTTTGCAATCCGGAAACATATAATGATCTGAAATCAACATATAGTTTAGTATACACGCATAGCTATACTACTACATGACGTGTTTTTAATGTTGTATAACATTGACGTCCCATAATGCGCACACGTTAACCGTTCAGCAAGCAGATGACGGTGATATATTTCCATTCAATCACACACGCACGCCAACGCTATTACGTACACACGCCACGGCACGCACGCACGTGTATCTGCACACGCACGCCACACACTCATGACGCACGTGTACGTGCGCAACGCACGCACGCCACGTGTACGTGCACCAGCCATGCACGGCACTGCGCCACGTCTACGTGCACATGCATGCACCAGCACCGCACGTGTACCTGCACACACACAGATTCACCACGTGGTACGCGAACACACCACGCATTCACACACGCACGCAGGCACGCACTGTACGTTCACACGACAGCGGCACGCACTGTACGTTTCACCCGCCACGCACGCACCACGTCTTACCGGTGCACACCACGCACCGCACGCATGAAAACGCATGTGTAAACGTGCATATCAGGTATGCACGGTGCCGCACGTGTACAGTCCCAAAACCACGCAGACGCACGCACGCGCCATGCACACACGTGTGCCTGCACACGCACGCAGGCACGTACGCACGCATGCACGCACGCACGTATATGTGCATACGCACGCTCGCACGCACGCACGTGTACGTGCACACGCACGCACACACGTGTACCTGCACACACACGCACGCACGTGTACGTGAACACGCACGCACGTGTACGTGAACACGCTCACACGCACGCACGCACGTGTACGTGAACACGCACGCACGCACGCACGCACGTGTACGTGAACACGCACGCACGCACACACGCACGCAGGCACGCACGTGTACGTTCACACGCACGCACGCACGCACGCACGCATGTACGCACGTGTAAGTGCACACGCACGCACGCACGCACGAACGCACGTGTACGTACACACGCACGCACGTGTACTTGCACATGCGCGCACGCGCGCACGTGTACGTGCACACGCACACATGCACGCACGTGTAGGCACGCACGCACGCACGCACGCACGTATACGTGCACACGCACACACGCACGCATGCACGCACGTTTACATACACACGCACGCACGCATGCATGCACACACGCACGCATGCATGCACACATGCACGCATGCACGTGTACCTGTACACACACGCACGTACGCACCAACGCACTCATGCACACACGTGTACCTGCACACGCATGCACGCATGCCCGCACGTGTACCTGCACACGCATGCACGCATGCCCGCACGTGTACGTGCACACGCATTAAATTTGACATGTAAATTGGCAGATGCCGAAATAATTAGGCCTATACTTAGGTATAATTAGGCCTATAATTAGGTATAAATATATATTTGTTAGAGTTTTGAAAAGTATTTTCAAGCTCTAAAAGGCATCTTGGTGTCTTAAATTTTTTAAATTGCTTGGGGGGAGAACCCCCAAACCCCCCTTTGACAAGGGGGAACCCCCCCCCCTAGAGCTCCCCCGCCACGGCTGCGCCGTGGGCACCTGACCTTCGGCCAGCTGTTCGTCGACATCTGTTATACTGATCGACATCTGTCGACATCTGTTACATTGATGCTAAATGGGCTGACCAATGTTTATTTGCTTCCGCCGGCCCTGTTCCTGGTTGCACTGTCGTGACTATGGCAGTGCTGGCTAAACCACAGTGTTGGATTTATTCCAGTCACAGAGACCCTAGCTATCGTTCACTCGGAATCGAGTTCCCTAAGGGGAATAATAATTAATGAGTATACAGCTAGTCATTTACTGGTCCACGTACAAACACATTTTCATGGTCAGGCCATCCGAACACTATGTATTCGCTCACGACAGTGAACCAGCCTAGTGTCCGACGATGGTTAGGCGAATGTTACCATACCAACGAACTGTAATTTGTGAGATGATGTGTTCATATTGCACATGCAGCAGCTAACCTGGGACGTGGACGCCAAACCGGATCCGACGCACATGTAATATCTTTGTATTCGCGCTGGCGACCAATGGTGCCCGTCGCTTAATTATGCTTATGGTTACGACACTAGTCGAAGACATTCCAACAACCTTTTAACATTATACGAAAAAATAGAGTTTGATGTTGATCAAATTGTCAGAGCAGTTTTTAAAATATACTGCGGTTTGCAATATAAACGCACTATATGCAATATTTGCAATATAATATATAACTATTCTACACTTAGGTATGGAGAGAAAGGAAGAATATTTCAAGATGAAATTACAAAAACAAACGACTAGTACTCATCGTAACGTTCTGCTTTTGTTTGTTTGTTTGTTTTTGATGGGCCAATACATGCAGTTACTTAAAATTATTTCCGATTAGCGCACATATATAGCTAAGCTTACTGTGTCTCATTGACTTCTGAAGAAGCACAACGTGTGTTCAAATGTTTCTTATGTGCAGCTGTCGATAATTTACGATATGCGCCCTAAACCACTATACTACGCAGCCAATGATTACATTGCGTTTGAACACGAGGCCGTTTTTATTATAACGGTAGGAATACGATAAGCAACTATAGGGCTCATATGGTCTATGTCCCCCAGGGTACTGCCAGAACGTACCCTGGGTACGGTCCGGTATACCTGAACGTACCCTGGTCACTATTTGATATGGTTAGGGTTAGGATTAGGGTTAGGGTTAGGGTTAGGGTTAAGGTTAGGGTTAGGGTTAGGGAGTATAGGCGTAGGCGACTTCCTAGACTCGTTAGTGGAGTAGGCGAGGTACGGTCCGGCATATTAGATAGTACCAGGGTACGTTCCGGTATACCGGACCGTACCCAGGGTACGTTCCGGCAGTACCCCGGGGGACATAGACCCTCTCAGCGCAACTAGGGCTACCAGTGTTTAGTTTTGCACGAGGATGTGCTGGTAACAGCCAACACCTAATAAAAGATGTTTGATTGCCATCACGGTCTTTTTATTGCAAACTTAAAAATACTAACAAACACGGTGTTAGGTAACAAATTATTAAACATTAGAGGTCAAACGGTGAAACAGCAAAAGCTAATATCGTAAAGAATAATTAATGTATGGTACAGCTTTTGAATGAAGACAATGCAGACTTTGTAGACAGCAAAAATGATAAGTATACATATACTTCGAGTTTTTCTCAGAACAACATATATAGCCGCAACTATAAAGACTAGCTGTATTGCGATTTCTAATAATATTAATTAGTTAAAAACTGTAATTAGCAAAGAAGTCATGGCGAAAAATCACATGTGGCGAAAAAATCACATGGGAATAATTATATACCATTTATGTCGCTAACATTGGCGTGGACATGAAAGTATTATATAATACAATAGTAACAATAGACAATTAAGCGCGGGCTGAAATTCTTATGAATTATAGTATTGGAAAACACAGGGTATCAACAAGACTTTTTGTTCACAAATAATGCGCAAAAACAATCGCATAATTTAGATGACTTACGAACGACCAATTACATTGTATATATTATCAGGAGTGAATAATAATAGATATTATTATCTATATATTATGATTATCTATTATTATTCACTCCTGATATTATGTATTTAATCATCCCACCGCCGTGATTCCGATGACAATCAACTCAATAGAATGACAATTTCGACCTAGAATAAAAATTAAAATAGTAACAACAACAACAACAACAACAACATAAAAATGTAAGGTGTCTACCGGCAACTACGAGTCGAAGCCATTCTACTGGACTCACCTACAGGCTTCGACCCAGAATCCACGGCAAGCCAGGCAAGGCCACGGCTGCCACCATATATAAGGACCGCCTGGGAGCAACTGAGTGTGCTCCATTCTACCAGACGGCCAGGACACCGACCGACGTAAGGATCAAACCCTTACAAAATAGTAATTAGTGATCGAGGATAGATCTGATCATATGTATAATTAATTAATTATTACCTTAAATCGTAAAGTGCCCGTGGTACTGACGACTGGTGGCTGAGCATACGGAATTCCCAAAAAGGTACTGATGTTGTAGTATATCCTCTTATTTTGATAGGGATCCTTCGGATCAATCTCCCAGAATGTCACTACTTTCCCACGAACGTGTCCTTTCAATGTCTCAGCAACTGGGTCCTCGAACACAGGCGGTGGCAGGATCTGAGCCCGCAAGAACTTAAAGCCAAGCACTGCCGCGCAAAACCAAATTATCGACAATGTTTTTGACATGCTGCTTTGGTATTATAGCGAAATGCCAGCGAAAGCGTTCAAAAATGGCCAACGCTGCGCAAAGCTCTGTGTCTATCGGAGATTACCTGTATCACGTGATCACCACACCTGGCAGGTTACAATAAAATTGGAAACGAGTCCAATGCAGAAGTTAGTGAAGATACGCTCTCATTGCAAGGGTATATCACATTAGGCAAAGATCAGACTGGATGGACGTTCTTAGGGGCTATTTAAAAGATTATAACGCAGCATCCCGTTCACTATTTTAAGGCGTTACCACTACAGTGCTTGCATGCTTTGTGACTAGTTGGATTTCCCGCCAAACGAGGCGCGCAAATCGCAGGTGTAAATCCAACATGGCTGCGCCCATTTGTAGACGTATTCCGATTTAGTGTTCTTCCGTATATTATATACGCCGCGCGAGTGGGCGAGTGCTTTGCTTTTGGCGAAACAATTTACGTATGTATGTTATAATTTGTCATTCGGTATTATAAGCATATCATTGAACATGTATACGGAAAGCTCAAGGGTTTGCTGGTTATTAACTTATTATTTATTGTACAGTGTGTGAGTACACTCAGTACCGGTGTCCCGTAGAGTTTGGACGCTCGCCGAAACTGGACGCTCCTAAGTGCGCATGCGCGCATGCTCTTTTGTTTTTCTCTTGTTTTCTTCTTGTTTGAATCTTGTTTTGCAGGGCCGTAGGTAACCCGACCAGGCTGTGTGACTAACGTCAATACACCTAACCTAATACCTGTATTCTAACCCTAGCAATACCGCTTCTTGGAGCTAGGCCGTAGGTTGGCCGCCGTGTTTGTTTATTGTGACCGTTTTCGATGGGCGAGATGCGCAGATGACTACTGCGCATGCTGTGCATGCGTCCTTGCAAAACAAGAGGCACCTGCACGCATGCGCACTTAGGAGCGTCCAGTTTCGGTCGAGCGTCCAAACTCTACGGTACACCGGTACTCGGGTATACGCAGCGACGGCGTGTAAATAAAATACCCGCAATCACAGATACTGAGATACCTCAAGGGATATCAACATTCCACTGTAAACCATGCACTCAATTCACGAAACTTCGAGGACCCACTTACAGCAACTAACACGATCTTAATGATGTCTATTTGATACCGTTGAGTAATTGTCAAGAGTGACAGATCGACGTAACCATATAGATGTAGATAATGACATGCCAGCACTCTAGTCTTAGTCCACAGGCCCTTGGAGGCTCAATTAAGTTTCAAGTTTCAAGAAGAGTAAAAGAGCGAAGCGGCTCCAAGGGCCTGTGCTTAGTCTTAAGGCGCGTTTGTTTGGTCGGATCACTTGATCTTGATCCACCGAACCCGACCTTGCTAGCGAGGTGGATTCGAACAGGATCCAATATGGCGGGCCGCGCCTCAGCCAATCAAAGCTTGTTCTTTGTTATGAATCATTCCGTGATAGGTCACAGCGAAACGTAAACCGGTGAAAGTGAGTTTGCGTTTGTTTGGTCAGATCAGGATCAAATGATCTCAATCAGACGGATTCGTCCCAAACAAACACGCCATTAACCATCGACTAGTCTAATCAGTCGTAGATTAGAGTGTGAGGCACAGGCAACACTTGGGCCATTTCAATAATAAAATGATTGTCAATAAACATAAATTATATTTACTACCAAAGTCTTTAAGTTTACATGTTCTCTATCGATGAGTAATCTTATGGTTTATGCAACATGAGTGCAGTGTGCAAGATGCTTGGTTCAGAGTATGTTATTGTATAATCCAATCTATGTGATACCCTTAGGTACAGGCTAATATATTATAGTCATGTCATTTGCTCCATGTAATAGAACGAAGTTCTGTTTACAGAATTGATGTGAATGTCCTGCAATGACGAAATTACACAATACTGGAGGCACTAAACCAGCAGACAACACTAAGCCAGCAGAAAATGCTAAGCTGGCAGACAGCACTAAGCAGCATCCTCAGAATGCAAGTTGGTGGTGCATGGCTTTCATCAGCATAACAGCCATCGGCTTTGCAACAAGGTTCTACAGACTTGATGAGCCCAAGCACATATGGTATTTATAAGTGCCCAGGCATTTTCTAGGTGAATTCTTCATGTGTCTCAATTAAATTTCAAATGATTTTAGTAGAAAACATTGAACCTTTGTCTGTTCATTTTTTAAATGTTAATATGTTTATTTATTTTTCTTATTTCATTTATTTATTCAGTCATTTATAAATTACATGCTTATCCTTTAATCCCACCTTAATGAACATTTCATATGATTGAATTTTGCAGCTGGGATGAGACACACTTTGGCAAGTTTGCAAGCTGGTACATCAATCGAACATTCTTCTTTGATGTGCACCCTCCACTAGGGAAGGTGAGATGATGAATAGTTTGTTATTTCCTGTTAACGATGTAATCGACCATGACTCATTGCTCAAGGGTAAGAAGTTGTGATAAATATATAATATTTGGAAGGATTTATAAATTCTACAGACTATATATAATTAACTATTCTATATATAGTCTGGTCTAGTCTAGTATGGACCTAAAAATTAAATAGAAGGGGAGTAGTGATCATATTCAATGAATCTCTTATTATAAAACTTTACATATAGAGTGGTTTATACATAGTCATGTTCTTTTTATGTTATATTCAATACGATATATCTATATCTATATATATATATATATATATATATATCATCATATATAGGCTATATATATTCAGTAAGTTCCTAAATTTTCCAGATGCTAATTGCCCTGGCGGGAGTGGCATCTGGCTACAATGGGTCATTCGCTTTTGAGACTCCAGGGAATGAATATGGAGACACTCCATACATAGGCATGCGAGCTGTGAGTATACCAGCACTTGAGTTGTCTTTAAAGCATGAAAGTTAAAGGCATACTAGGCCCATTGATTATGCAATGTTGACGAATGCTAGAGTAACTGGCACCTTGTGTAGTTAATAAGTACATAACCTTATAGCCAAACGCATATTAGTTTGTCCAATATCACTGCTGGTTACATTACAAGCAAGACTTGAAATCGGTTGTTGATATTCATTTAAGTGCCGTAAATGTCATCTAGGAGTCAAGCGATGACATAAACATTTGGGTGGCCCGTATCTTTTGGACGCCAGATGAAATGGAGGTGTCAGCGGTGTAACCACGGCCACGGACTAAACATGGAAATGGAGTAAAACACATGTACTAATCACGGACGCACATGGACAGCCCTGACAAAAAGTTCCTTATCACAAGCGTCCGTGTTTACGAAATCACTGATGATAGCATTGCGTACGGCTGAGCATGCGTGTGAAAATGTCCGGTGCACTATAAATCTGTATCACACCCGCTTCGCCGGCAGCGGTTTGAAACTGTAAACAACGGATTTCTTGGACTGCGGATTTCAATTAGACATTTCTTAGTAACCAGCAATGATATTGGACAAACTAATACGCGTTTGGTTGTAAGGTTATGTACTTATTAACTACACAAGGTGCCAGTTACTCTAGCATTGGTCAACATTGCATAATCAATGGGCCTAGTATGCCTTTAAGCCAAATATTCTTGGAGCCTAAACGGTGGGAGTTGATTTTTTTTTGGAAAACTGTAAATTAAGAGTCAGTGCAATAACACCTCATATCCCAATAGGTGGATGGTATTTTTGATAGCATTTTACTAAAGTGGTCACATCTCACCTGAACCATGCTGACGATGCAAATGAACCTGCATCTAACGATCAACTGTCATTTTCAGATATGTTGTGTCTTTGGTTCAGCACTGGTGCCGCTCACCTTTCTCATTGTGTGGGAGAAGACATTGTCTTTGTCTGCTGCCAGTATAGCGAGCCTCTTCATCACATTTGGTATGTGTTCGTATAACACTATTTCACACGTCCACTGCAAATTGCCCCCACACTTCACGCTGGCTAAATCTAGCTGCAATAGATGTTTGCAATTTTTAAGTGTAGAGGACTATACATTCCAATAAATGATCTGTCATCATATGTAATTGAGTGATTTTTATTTATTTTATTTCAGATACAGCTAGTGTTACTATTTCGAGGTACATTTTGCTGGATCCACTGCTCATGTGTTTCATCCTGCTACCAGTGTACTGTTGGGTGAAGTTTCTCTCCTATGGGGAGAAGGCATACACTGCCCCCTGGTGGTTTTGGCTGACATCCACTGGGGCTAGTCTAGCGTGTTCTGTTGGGTAAGAATGTAAAATCATCTTATCAAACGTTGGGTGCATAAGATTTTAATCTAAGATTAAAAACCCACAAATCAATTAATTTAAATGGATTTAGTCAATTTAATTTAAGATATGTTACACGTAATTGTTATATATCCTTGCTAGAAAGTTATTCGAGGCAGTCGGTGCCTTTATTCTAGAAGCCTTATAAATTCAATTAGCTTTTCTAGAGATATTTAGTCGATTCTCTTTTGCCATTTATTTGAGATATCGAATTGCAGAGTGAAGTTTGTTGGCTTATTTGTGGTGATATTCATCGGCATAAGCACAGTGGCTGACTTATGGGACATACTCGGAGATCTGAGGAAACCTTTGGTAGGATCCACCATGATTTTTCCATCTACTTTCTTGCATTTTACGTATTAAGAGGTACATTCACTGGGTTGCCCCTACATATTTTATGAACCGTTTGTAATTTTTTTTTGTGGTTTATAGGTGTAGTGATGTTTGTTAATTTTTAATGAGGAATTAATCATAGATGCTAGAAGGCCAGGGGCTGTTAAACGATAAAGCATTCATGAATCATGATGTGGAAATTCATCCAATCAAGGTGTGAACTGTTGCAAGTATATCATGTGCATAATGTTTTTTTTATAATTAGCATTTGTTCTTGTGTTTCAGTCGAATGTAGCGAGGCATTTTTTAGCACGGGCACTCTGCTTGATCTGTGTTCCTCTTGCAATCTACATAGCTTTCTTTGGCATCCATTTCCACATTTTAAAAAAGAGGTAAGTGCAAGATTTCCATGTCCATTGGACAAACTTTCACATTGATGTGATTGTGGCCAACCCGACTATACTTAGCATATGGAGGATCTGAAGATATATATACCACTTGCAACTCGTGCACCAAGAACACATACAAAAATGCACATTCGTGGATGTACATGCAGTGTGCTTGCTAGTATCTATGTGGATGAGGATGTGCCGGATACTATGAGTTTTCAGCTGATAGTTTATGCGTGCTTACTCGGGTAGCTGGCTTACACAGACTTAATTAAGCACTTCTGGATACTTTTCAGTGGCCAGAATACGGAGGGCTATTTCAGCTCAGCCTTTCAGTCACAGTTGGAAGGAAACCCTCTGAACAATGCCAGCATGCCAGAATGTATGTACATGTCGATTTTTAGCTCATCTGACGAAGTCAGATGCGGCTTGTAGAATCGCATGATCGTCCGTGCGTGTGTGCATGCGTGCGTCCGGCCGTCCGTCCGTCCGTCCGTCCGTGCGTCAACTGTTGGGCACAAATCTTAACCGCTCGACGTACGGTCACGATATTCGGTACGTCGGGGGGGGGGATTGTCAAAAACGAGTTGGGATGTCGAAGCTGGGGGGTCAAAGGTCAAAGGTCAAGAGGTGTAAAAGAAGGGGGAACATTCCCTCATTAACTTAAGGTATAGTGAGGAAATGCAGAATTGCGGCACAAATCTAAATGGCTCGACCTAGGCTCGTGATAGTCAGTGTATAGCATCATGGTAGGAAAAGCCATCACTGTGCCGAAATTGGAGGTCACAGGTCAAAGGTCAATGGGCACAGGGCAGATTTTAGACATTTTCTGAGGACATGGTCTGAACGGCAGGCGATTGAAAAACATTTCTTTGTTTTCAGCGGTGACCTGAAGAGCCGTTGTATGGCTTTTAGTGAAGAAGGACGCATGAAATGGTACCTTGTGCTGAGACCTGCGAACGGAGTGAAGGGGTGTCGGGAATACAGCCCTTTGACCGCCTCAAGAGGAGGAGGGTTTAAACATGGATCTTGGGTTTGACTGTCGTGTTACGAGAAGGATTTGTACTGCCGGGTTTGCTAGGTAGAATCATATACATGCGCGCTGATGTATGGTAGGCTAACGAAATGTCACAATGAAAATTTGCAAAAGGCTAAAATTGCCGTACTTGAAGGAAGGTTTATGCTCCTGTATAGAATCGTATACGATTTCTATGGAAAGTATCTGTAGACTGTCAGGTAGTTAACATGTAAAACGTAGTGGCCACTGCCGGTGCAAATGTGGTGGTGTGGTACTCGTGGTAGGGGGTTTTTTGCCCTGGCGTTAATTTGGTTTACAGGTGGCAGCTCTCTATTGGCAGCCTGTAGGCTTGCGTAGATAAATGGATGAGTGCTTACCTATTCTGTCTTGCAAATAGTTGTTGCTAAGTACTACGTACGATGGGAGCTTCCATCTTTAATCTGAAGACACTTAAACGTACGCGCCATCTCGTGGCAACTTTCATAACGATCCCAACGAACATTCCTTTGAGAAGGTTCCTGATACCATCCTTGTGCATTCGACTGTTTCGGCGTGTATATGAACACATTTGGGACTAACAGGGTTTACTAGAATCCCACCACTCTACCACAGAGTCACCGCAGTAGACGTTAGATGAGCGCTGTCGCTCCGCGGCACTTGCTCATTATAAACTGTTATAATTGCTGAGAGCCTGATTCGGTGCTTATAATGGTAAATATTGATCCATGTTATGCTAATCTTCATATGCGCTGTCACAGATGTCGCATACGGTGCTATACTGACGGTGAAGAACTACAGAGTAGGAGGCCTCTACCTTCACTCACACTGGTCTCTATACCCTAAAGGAGTAGGCCTACCACATGGCCAGGTAATTACTAACAATCTGCAGCACATTGCCGGCAATATAACATACTATTTTATGAGTGCAGTAAAACCGACATATATTGCAATTACTATACTCGTTACATGTCTACCGCAATTAATTCAGATTAAGCCAAAGCTTTTTTAAACTTTGTAGCTTGTTGAATGGGGAATGGCTGGTTTACTAGGTGTTAATGTGATCTTGCTTTGGTTGTTGTGCAGATCACATCGTACTTCTTCAAGGATGACAACAACAAATGGGTGATCAAGGAGGTAGAAGGCGAAACTCCTGGTCAGTTGTTCGGTCATAATTGCGAGGTTACACCCTCTTGAATCGTTAACACCACACTGTTTTATCAAACAAAATTTCTGTAAGCTGCTGATGAAAGTTATCGCCTACTATTGGTTACCGCTTACTGTATACGCTGTATATTTCGCAGTGGTTTAATTTTCGCGAATTTCGCAAACGCGTCCTCGACCACAAAAATAACAACACGCGAATAAATCATACCGAATAATGCATAATTCACCGACCGCGAAATTACCCACTCGCGAAATTGTCCGTCAAGTCTGAATTCGCAAAGATATATCTGTACGCGAAAAATATGGCGTATACAGTATTACGTGCTCGAGCGGTCGATGATGTGCAGAAAGCTCGATGACTGATCCTGTAGGCCTCCAGGTCGAATTGTACATCATGTCCATCTGTCATTTCAGAAGTGCATAATGTTTCAACACCCATAAAACTTGTGAGAAGTGGAGACCTTGTACGTCTGGAGCATTACGTGTGAGTGGCCAAATTCTCTATATATATGCTGTTTTGTTACTGTTATGCTGCGTTTACACTATCGATTTTTGTCAGCAAATCGGGTCGAGTTGGAGCACGTTCTATTTCTCCAACTCGGCGACTTGACTTCGACTCCGACTCCAACACAATCGAATTTCAGCCGATTGTGTTGGAATGCACTTGAAATCGGTACGATTTGCTGACAAAAATCGATTGTGTAAACGCAGCATTAGGCAGTTACATTTTGCAAAGTAGTCTTAGTAGTAGGTAGTGTTATTATGTGAAGATGTCGTATCATAGTAATTACATGCTGAATAAATAATTTATGTCAAATATACAGGAATTCAGCCAACAGACTTAATTTAATGCTTTGCCACCTTTCTCTCCACGAAATTCTTAAGCACACGAAGAAATCTGCACAGTCACAGTGTGCCAGCCCCGATCACAATGAGGCATTTTCAGGTCACTGGCTATGGAGTGGTAAGTTAGTTATCAGTTAGCAGAGTATAGCATCTTTTGCCTATCGCTCAGCTGACAACTTATTATGGTTTCACATTACACATTGTACTGACTTCTCATTGCACTGCTATTACATGTATTAATTAAAATCCTGCTTCATGAGTCAGGTCACAGGCTTGAAACACTATACTGTCTAGACAGAAAGTTATTATTTCTCTACTATCTTTGTAAGCATCTGGAAGAGAATTTTGCTTTGTTTCTGTTCTATATTTACATAAGCAAATTGAAGGCACGTACCTAATCAGTCTGTGAGATGAAATCCAATTGGATCCAATCCATCATCCTTTGGGTTGATATCCAAACAAGGATGATGTCTAACAGGCTATGAAGTTCTGTATTGGATTGGATACAATCCATCATCCTTTGGGTTGACAGGTTGATATCCAAACAAGGATGATGTCTAACAGGCTATGAAGTTCTGTATTGTTTTGTCTTTTTTCTTGATCTGCAATTTTCTGTAGCTTTTAGCATTTTGTTAGCATCATAGTAATGAGTTACTCTCCATCGTAATCTTGCTAAACAGTGAATTATCTGTTAATTTTGTCCACGCTCTTGCTTTATGGTGGGTTGAAATCGCATGACGTCTGTAAAGTTCAGTAGTGTACATAAGGCAGGCTGGACAGTGCTGTATCGGTGTGATTATAGATGCCATTTGCCAGTGCACCTTGCTATGTGCCCTGCGATGAGTGCATGCATGCAAATGGGAAAAAGAGTAGATCCTTAAATATAGCTAATATGTGTAGTGAAATAGCAACTAAATTAAATTTGACATGGTTTTGGCACGTCTGCTTTATGTGTGTTCAGAATGGTACCGGCGACGCTAACGACATCTGGCGGGTGGAAGTGGATGGACAGAAACATGGAGTGCCTGTCAGAACGGTTGTTAGCAACCTGAGATTCATACACGTTAACTCCAAGTGTGCCTTACACTCACACAGCAAGCAGTACCCTAAATGGTATGTTTGTCGTATGTAGTCTAACTATATTAATTTATTTTGCCATATAATATTGCCTATGCTGATCAGTGTTTCCCCTGCATTGACACGAGCGAGGCGGGCTGCCTCGCTCAAATTCTCAGCCGCCACACAGAAATCTGTCTAAAACACCACCTCGCTGACGAAAATCACTGCTCTTCCGTAGAACAGTGCTTATAATAGTCCTAATTGCACCTTTTTTTCAAAAATTTTGAAACCCCGGACCCCATAGCTGGGCAGGCACCTGCGGTGCTCGCTTTGCTAGGCCCTCGAAATGTGCAAACACACACACACAAAATTTACCACCTCACAGACTATTTTGGCCAGGGGAAACACTGCTGATTTTTGTGCACAAAATTACATGGTTGTCTTATGCACCACATATGCAATATGCTTCTGCTGAGTATGTTTAATTCTATGTGATCTTTAATAAAATTGACAAATCTCATCCTTGAAGGGGGTTCGAACAGTTGGAAGTGACCTGCAACCCTGTGATCAAAGATAAGAACACGTTATGGAATGTAGAAGATAATTATTTTCCAAGATGTGAGTGAAATGGTTTAGTAGATTAGTAGACTAGTTTTGTATAGTTACTATCTATCTTGTATGTATGTTCATATATTTTACTTCTACTTGATCTGTTTGTGATTAAATATTTCCTGATTCACATTATTGCAAGGCACATTATAGCGGGGTTCTACTGTATACCAAGTGGTGATTACGTTATATAAGAATCTGCCCTGCAATAATGTGAATTCTGATATAATGTGATCACCACTTGGCTTTTTTTCTCGTCTTTTCTCTCGTCAATTACACTATTAATTTTATCATTACCCCTACCTAATGCAACCCAACATTTTATGTGATTAAATATAATATATAGTGAATATATATATATATATATATATATATATATATATATATATATATATATATATATATATATAATGAATGTTTATACTACAATTTCATTCACTGTGTCTTGAAACTGAGTCTGGTAAAAGTTTAATCTTCTTTGTTCAAGTTCTAGTAGAAGTAAAATGCATTAGTAAGACTGGAGTGCATTGTTAACAAACAAACATTGGTCACAACTTTATGTATTGTTTGCTCACAGAAGCCTAGTGTTGTAACAAGTCAAGTCACTGACTCGGACTCGAGTCGATTCGAGTCGCATTTTCTGGTGACTTGACTTGACTCGAGTCGGAAACCCAAAATGACTTGACTTGACTCGAGTCACCAATGAAAATGACTTGACTCTGACTCGACCGTTATGACTTGACTCGAGTCAATATGACTCGAGTCCTGGCCAGAGACTCGAGTCAAAGCACACGACTCGAGTCGCCGTTTGATGACTCAAGTGCTTCTAAGTTATATATCAAGAGTCCATAATAGAAATTAGCTAAAAATCATGACAAATGCCACTACAGATTAAACAATATTTTGTTACTTGCTAAAATTACTTGCTAAATCTGTTTTTTTGAAATGTTTTGTTTTTACATTTTGATGGACGAGGACATGGGCTACATGTTTGTTTTTCATCACATGCGCTGGCTCCAGCAGTTCATGTGCATGCGATATGGTGACCGCGCGCGATATGGTGTCAGTGTACGACGTACGTACATGTACGTGTATCTTGGAAATCAGCGAAAGTAGCTAAAGTAAAGTTACGGTATGGCCGGATGTGGCCGTAGTCAAGTTAATGGTGACAGGCACGTGCACGCGCGGGCAACTACGGCGAGATGCGTGATCAGGATTCCAATCTATTTCCAAAGTCGTGTCATCTGCAGTCATTGCATCTTCTTTGAATCAATTTTAATGATATTCATTAATTGGCTGATAGTGATATTGTGGCTGTCATGGCAGAATCTGACGATCCTGGACAATCTGTAGTGCAGACAGCAGTGCATTGATTGCTAGAGTAGTTTCGGACCTATTGTTAGTGTGTTAGGGGCAAGTCTTGTGTGGTCCTTTGACATGCATAGAGCAGGGCCCACTGAACGGTGGGGGGGGGTGCTAAGGGGGCTCGAGCACCCCCCACTCTTTGACGCCACATAAAATTAAATGAGAGAGAGTGAGGAGAGAAAAAAAAAGAGAGAGTGAAGAGAGAACTGATTATAACATCTCCCGTAGAACTTCTGCGCTTCGCGCGAACCCACCCCCTGCGCACGCTTCGCGTGCACGTCAACAATATTTTTACACATATAGCCTACCAATTAGGTAATTATTCCCAAGTATAATAGTCGCGTGTCTGAACCAAACGGCACCTGATTCATGGGTTAAATTATGTAATTGAGTGGCAAAGCAGGTTACAACCCTTTTGCAGCTTTTTTTACATTTCCAAGAAAGAGTTTTGCTGTCGCTTTCATCCCAGCGGTGGTCACCCACTACATATTCAATAATGAACGCGACCTAAACAATGCCCCCCCCCCACATCAATTATTGTTCTACTAAAAAGAGAATTGTCGTAGTCAGAATGAAGTCTGTACATGTACTCAAAACTGCCTCAAATACCATCTCCTGCGATCTACATTTTCAAAATTTTCTGGGGGAGGACCCCTATACCCCCACCTGTTTCTCACCACCCGCATCGAAATCCTGCATCGGCCACTGTGGAGCGTAACAAATTGAGCACCCCCACTTCAAAAATCATTCCGCGGCACCTGTAGAGCACTGCTAACAAAGATTATGAATATTTGTATGTATGTCAAAACTCAAATTTGAGTTCATCAGGTGGTCGGGCAAGATACTTGGCCAACAATTGAAATAGAACAAGAACAGTCAAAAACAAAACAAGAATGCCGTTAGTACTAAGTAGCTGAGAAAATTATCTAAAGTGAACTAAACAAACTACATGCAAGAGTGGGGATCTGACATTTCATAAAATGGCTCTTGGTAAAAAGGGTCACCTGCCACTCTGAATAAGTGACTTGAGATGACTTGTTGAAGTCAACAACTGACTCGAATTGACTTGAGCAAATTTTTTTACTTGACGACTTGACTTGGGCAAATTAGTAAATGACTTGACTTGACTTGTGACTTGACCACTGTTGACTTGATTTGACTTATGACTAGACTCGAGGGTGACTCGTTACAACACTGCAGAAGCCATGGTTGTAAATTGTGTTTCTCTCTGTCTGCAGTACCAAATGTCAGTGTGGAAGTATATGCACCTTCTTTTTTTGAGAAACTTGTGGAAAGCCATGCTGTGATGCACCAGGTTAGACAAATATGTTATTTAACACACTTACATGTAATTATTTGTATTTCATATTGAACACATTTGGATTTTATACACAGTAATATCCTATACTATAGAAATAAGGTGTTCCAGAGGAAACGTTTGTAACATGAAATTATGTGATGTGAATCACATTTTCACAGTGACTTCCATTATATATTAGAAATCGAATTAATAATGCACAATAATGAATGCAAGTAATAACCATTCTCAAACACATACACTGATTAATCAATGATGTAACAGAGTTAAATGAAAATACTAGGATGGAAATAAAGTTCAGATTAAGAGTAATGTTCATGTCCCCTGAGTACATGGGATGCAGGACTTTTATTACATTGCTTATAACACTCTTTATGCTCTGAATGTGTTATACGTTTTTTAGGATAGGAAGCCATCTATTGATTGCATGGCACCTTTCAAAGCTGGCCTGTCTGACTTATTGGCTGCATATTTACTGCGCTTATGTTATTCACAGCAATTGACCATGCTAAAATCTTTAGGTAGAAAATCTTGTATACTCCTTTACATGTGTAAATTTACATTTTGTGTCCCTAGATATTAGTATCACTAAGGTTCTTATAACCCTTACACATACAGGGCAATGCTGGCTTGAAACCCAAAGAGCATGAGGTTGTACAATCACGACCTTGGATGTGGCCTCTCAATCTCAAGGTTTGTACCAAGCGAAAGATATGTGTGTGAAGAGTGAATCCATGATGAAGTATGTGACTTTGATATATAGTTTATATACTGTGTCACTGTGTGGCTTTCAATGTTAGTGCAGCAGGTATAGTAGCACGAAACGAAACTTAGCTTGAGGTCAAGCTACGGATATTAGATTGGCATGTCAAAGTAACAGTAATGTTCTTTTAGTTGCTGTCTTGATGAGGCGTTATATATCATACAAAATGTAGTGGAAAATAGTGTATTGGCATGTTACTTGATGAGTATTCATTGGCTGTCTTGGTTGAGGACTCATAATAACAGTATTTTTTTTCGTTTCTGTTGACCCTGTTCAGGGCCAACATTTTTCAGGAATGGAACCCAGAATATTCTTGCTAGGAAACCCAGTAATCTGGTGGATCAATTGTATGGTACTGCTCATCTTCCCTGTGATGTATGCAGTGGCTAGGGTGAGGGAGGAGAGGAACGTTGAAGAGAGAATTGAGATAACAGGTAAAACGCGTGGTTGAAATTTACGTTTCTCATTGCAACAATAAGAACCATCTATGATATTCGAATTCTCATGAAATTCTTGCACAACCTTTAATCTGTTAGTCTTTTGTTTGCCAAACAGGATTTAATTTAATTTTCTTAATTGCCAAATTCATTTGAAGCTAACACAGCAAAGCATGACTTCAGCCAAAATATATATCTGTGTAGTATATTTGTATCACCATGTGCTATTTCCAGAGCTAAAGCACCGGACATTCAGTGCTGCATGGTGGTTGTATCTAGGCTGGGCACTCAACTATCTACCATTTTGGCCTATGACACGAGTACTTTATTTTCATCACTACCTACCTGCGGCAATGTTCAACTGCATGCTAGCAGGTACTTGCTGGGGATAGGATAGCTTGTTGCTGTGATTTTGTGTATGTGCCTGCAGTACGTCGCTATGACTAAAAATATCCTACCAAAGAATTATTGTTTTTGGTACTACATGTTGATTATTTCGTTTAATCATTACTGTTAAGCCATATTAATACCAATTGACATTAATGCTACACATCTTGGAAAGAATGAGCAACTTAGGTGAATACTGCATGTGTTTAAGAGTGTAATAGGTGCTGTGTTTGTAGAACATACCAAAACAGAAGCATCTTGTTATCGCTGGTCCTAGTGTCATCATGGCAAGAGCAGCTTCATGCTTTGCCCTCATAGTCATCATTGTTTGTGCTCTTTTCTTTACTATGCTGTACTGTTTTGCAGGTGTGGTTCTAGACTTTATCTTACAAGTACTGCAGGCATCATTTGCCAATCGCTTGAGTTCAAAGTCACCACAGGGGTCGTCTGCCATTCATCATTTTGGCTTGGGTGTACTCCTTGCTGTTCTTGCATACAGGTAACCTACAAATGCTGTTGGCCTGCTGTCGCAGCTGACACAACTGACACATAGTAATCATAAAATGTAAACTCGATCTTGCTTATGTGCCTGTGCTAGGCAGGGCCATAGCCAGAGGTTAATTTTGTAGGAGGCAAATGTGAGTTAAAGAACAAGGAGCGAAGCGAGCCAATAGGGCGGGGGGTATGGGGCCCACTTAAGGGCCCCAGAAATTTTGTAGGAGGCATTTGCCTCCTATTGCCTAATGGTAGCTACGGCCCTGGTGCTAGGGCTGCAAAAAGCTTATGAGTCATGTGCTAGAGTTTGAAGAAGCCTAGTTATGAGCACTGTGCTAGAATGGGAAGATACTGATAAGGCCTGTGCTAGGATAGGAAGATACTGGTATTGATAAGGCCTGTGCTAGGATAGGAAGGTGCTGATGTGGCCAGCGCTAGGATGGGAAAAGGCTGAATAGGCCCGTGGGGAAGTTGAAAGAAGGCATACGATATCATTTCTGAAGACGATAACACATTGGTTTTTTCTTGTTTGATGACTGCACCAAACCAACCAATGATGGCTACCTTAAATTTGCTTTTTTTCAGTTTTTACCTCTTCATGCCGCTTTGCTACGGCATGGAAGGGCCCAAATCCAATGACAAATCGAGTAGGATGCATGGACTTAAGTGGCTGGAATCTTGGGACATATAGTCGATCTCACTGGCGTTCAACAGTGCCACATTTTATAATTAGTTAGAAATATTGGCTTATTTATTTGTAGCTTATATATAAATAATGGCTCAACCTGGATGTACGATGTACCTAGGGTACTCGAGTAGGTAAACTCATGGAATATGCGAGCCACCAATTACAAAGAACGAAGAAGCATATCCCACTTTGAAGTCAGGATTCGATCGGGTTTCATTGCCAGGCTTTCAGAAAGTTTGATGATTGGATCCAACAATACAGCATTGTTTTGTTTGCATAATATATAAGATATGCTGTATGTTCTGCTGCTACTTACAACCTGGCCAGTACGTACACCTCGTGTTAGGTAATACGTGGATGACGTGATATCTCTCTATCATACATGCCATGCCGGAAGGATTGTCTGTTTACGCCATATATATCATGTGTCCTTTCTTTATAATATCCTATAATGTATTAATTGATTATCTCACAAGTTATTACTTTGCTACCCGTGCTGTCAATATTTATATGCCTGTCACCAGTCGGTTGTGCTTTTCGGTCGTGCGTTCCATGTGCCACAAACTGTTACACGGTTATTTTGCGTGTACAAAGTTCTAAACATAAATCATAACGGTTGATGTGGATCATTCCATGGCGAAGGCATAATGGATAAGCTTGTTATTAGGTTTTATATGAATGTTATGTAAGCTTTATATAAATATATAATATATTTTTGGGTATTTATAAAATATCTTTTATTCATATATTTGTTTAGCATGCTATTAATAACGTCAAGTGTCGATTTTCACTTACGTGAGTAAGATAATATACTCTGATCATACATATATCCAGTAGATAGCACCATAGATACATACATGTGTTTCAGGAGTTAATGAGACAAATATATTCGTTATATTCGTTGTGAGAGAAAAGAAATAAAATACTATTCTAAAATATATACTTAATAATAATATGTGTTATATAACCAAGAGGTGTCGCTGTTGTGACCGATCAAGATGGCAGCCCCCACCTAATGCAGCATTTATGTATTGATCATTGGCATGTATACAATTATACGAGTGAATTGAGAATGAAAAAGCAATTATGTTACAATACCTGTGCATACTTAACGGCAGGGGAGAGCTATTACTTTTAAAACACTGTAAGTTGCAATTAGAAATGCCACAATATGGGTTGTCTTCCACTGCCTGGCACTGCCACTGGCACTGGAACTGGAAGGTCCAGTTCCAGCGCTGCAGTGCAGGCAGGAGCAGGAGGCTGCAGGCATGGCATACATTCCTGGTTCCACCTTTCAGCAAGCATTAATTATCATTCAGCTATTTAGTCTGCTCCGGCGTTTTCGTCGAAAATACCAGATTTTCACCGCTTATTATCTCCACAGTGGCTACGGGTACGGTAGCCGTCGGTCGTTGAAGCCCCTTTTTGGCGTTAGGGTTAGGGTTAGGGTTCTAGCTTATCTAAACTCTCAAATCGTGAATTTATTTCCCAAGGCGTTATTTCGAAATCTGGCGCCACCGCCGCCATCTTTGTCTCGTTAAGTATGAAAGCGAATGGACTCCCGTACCCGTAGCCTCGAGACATTAAGATACGGCTACCGTACCCGTAGCCACTGCCTATTATCTCAGCGTAGAGGCATCGTAGGGACATGCGGTTTGTTTTATATTAACAAGGTAGGACAGCTGATCAATAATACTGGGAAAGTTTATTAATTCGACTAATACTGCTACATGGTTTCAGCATTTCACCGTTGTACGCTCTCCTTCTTTTATATACGATCTTGATGATACGTACGTGTACATTACTCATACTTCGACATGGCTGAGACGAGTACACACTAGCTGTTTCCACCCCAATGACACTGGCAATGGCACCAAAGAGGATGGTTTGGTGTAGCTTTATGATTAATCATACAGTCAGTAATCATTATGAACAATGTCAATTAATGTGAGTGATAATCAGTGCCAAGTGCCACTGGCGCTGAGAGGGTCCCCAAGTTACTGCCGGAACGTACCCTGGTACCAGAGCATATAAATCAACGTGATTTATATGCTCTGCTGGTACTATCTAATATGCCGGACCGTACCTCGCCTACTCCACTAACGAGTCTAGGGAGTCGCCTACGCCTACTCCCTAACCTTAACCCTAACCCTAACCATATCAGATAGTTACCAGGGTACGTTCCGGGTGTACCCTGGGGGACATAGACCCTATGAGCACCACTGGCAATGACAGAGCTCTACACGTTAACATGTTACATGTAAAGTCAACATGTTACCAACCACAAGCTGGCCGCAGGCCACCGAGGCAGGGGAAGCACGGGGGGAGGGGGAGAATTTTTTTCAAATTTGCCACTCGGAGATGCAATTTAGAGACATTTCTCAAAAATAAAATGTTGATAAAATTTTTGGTAGGGCATTTGAAAAATGACGGCCGTATTCCGGAACACCAGGAATACGGCCTATATCCGCCCCTGAGTAAAACATACAAGGTGTGCTTGAAATAGCTGGTCCCCTAGTCACAAGAGGTGACAGAACAGAAACATTTATAGATGGGTGCAGTGATGTTATATCTTGCTCAAAACAAAATATAACAATGAAATGGATATATATATAAATTAAATAGTTCTAGCTGAAATATTATAATTCCAGCTCTGTTTAGTATAAGCCTGGAATAGAGAATGATAGTAAAACTAACTGCTAATAATTCATGTCTATACAAATGGCAGTGGCAGCATTGAAATAATAAATAGACTATTTAGTATGTAGGGTTCTCCATATCCCCTTATCATAGAGCTCTGTTATGTTGTATGACCCCCTTATTGCCGCAGAAAGACTTCCAGCATCCCTCACCTGTTTCCATAACAAATGGTGCTTCATTCCACATATCTTTGCCAAGCGGAGAGTAGGAAGAAACAGAGAAAAAGAATGAGAGGCAATATAAGTTTGAAGAACACAGTAAGACAAGAATAATGCAGGAGTCATGGAACGAAGAGAGCTTTTAATTAATCATAAACCATAAAGAGGCTAATGATGTGAAACCGGTGAACCTCTGCATTTTCGGACAGTGAAAACGTCAATAGCCCTATCAAGGATAAATTGGAAAAGCTAATTTAGTTTTTGACAAGTGAACTGAAATTTTCGTTGGCTAGTATTTCTACCTTGAGGTTACCTGCATTTTAGCACTGCTTACAAGTGATAAGAAATATGTTTGGCACTTGATGGCATACCTTTAGCTGACTCCTAAATATGCAATATATATTCATCACACATTCCAAGATCCCAGTTAGGGTAGGTAATCTTCTCGGGCTATAAAAAGCTGCTCTGAACATTAGGGTCTATGAATCCCCCGTGGCTCAGATAACCATGTAAATTGTGGGGCCCATCTCCAGGAATGGGTGAGAAATGAACCACAGACGATGTAAAACTCTAGCAGCGACCACTCTCTGTCACCTTAGGAAGTTAGGATAATTAATGATCAAGGTCTAATATATAATTGAATGAGCTGAATACAACTAGTTAGTTGGGAGTGTGTGAACAGGTGCTAAGAACATCCTGATCATAATGATTAATGTTGACTTTTGATATCTCCCAATTGCAGATAGAGGAGCTGTCCCTGTGAAAGTCACAGAAACATTTTTTGAACATCTGCATACAGGATCAGGAGCCCCTCGATTTGAGAAAGATGGAAACGTTTATCAATATGTTAAGAAAGGCGATTTATATTTTGCCTGCTCCGTGGAGAAAGATGTCTCACCTTTTCTCATCACAGAATTTTTACAAAGGTGAGGATTCTGTAAAACACGTAATGATGATTCATTGAGAGTAGTGTTGTCAATCGGTTGTAATTTCGTAATCGATCATCGGTTGGACCCAAGTAACCGATGATCGGTTACAATCGGTTGCTCGGGGTGTTTAATGCCTGCGTGTGCGTAACGTCGTGTGCATGTACGTGTGTGCATGTATGTGCTTGTTTAGCCCTGTTTACTGTTTGTTTTGCACTGTTTACTACTGTGTGTATAATACATGTATGTTAATAAAGGATAACTTGTATAGTAGCGATGATATCTCTGATTCTCATCACTTTTCTAAGTTTTCTTGTTCAAGTTTAATTAAAAAAATAAATTGAAAATTTTTCTTTAAACTTTTTTTAATGAAATTGATTATGGATTTTGATAACCAAGCGCTTGGTTCGAGCCACTGTTCAACCGATGATCGAGTATAATCGATGATCGTGACATCACTAAGCGCTTGGTTCGAGCCACTGTTCAACCGATGATCGAGTATAATCGATGATCGTGACATCACTAATTGAGAGTATCGGTAAAATTATGAGGGATTTTCAACACCTAATGTTACATTTGAGGGTGAAATAAATCCTTTGTAAACTTCTGTCTAAAACCCTGTTTATGTACATGTGTCTTTATCGGGAAGGCCAATCATCAGGGTAACCACAGAAGTCAATAAATTTGTCGATAGCTATCATGAACCTATGTATTTATGTATACATATTATCAGGAGTAAGATAATATAGGATATCCTATATTATCTTACTCCTGATATTATCATGGTACAATGTATATATATATATGTATACATATTATCATGATACATTGTATATGTATTTATGTATACATATTATCATGGTACAATGTATATATATATATATATATATGTATACATATTATCATGATACAGTGTATATACATATGCATACATATTATCATGGTACAATGTATATATATACGATTATGGTGCTATATAGAGATATTCTCAAGCACTTGGTCTTATTTAGAGTACACTCAACTTCAGTCAAAGTCCCTCGACCCTAAAAAACGAATTTGATGTTTACAGCGTTTATACTAACAGGATCAATTCGGCTGACATTGAGACTCATTAAGATTTCTGTAGGTAAATTAGACCTTTTGAAAGCAACTGCTCTAAAGCTGTGAATTTTATGCAAAGGTCACACTAAGCAGGTCAATTACTGAAACATGATCGGCAGTTAGCAAACCGACACTCTTTTACCTGTGCAGGTTGTTCTATCTGTGCAAAGACTTTTGTGGTGATGTCAGCGAAGGAGCACTGCTGAAGAACTTTGTTCTTATTCATGAGATGCTGGATGAAGTTGTAGATGGTGGCATCATACAGCAGACAGCTACAGAGAAGATACGTCCTTTTATCTACAGCGAGCCAGCACCAATCTATAAGGATTGTGTAGCACAGACTGGGCTGGTAACTTTATATTACATGTTTGGGTTTTCATCCAAACTCTATTGTGCAGCAGTTGTTTTGTAAATATAATTATGTTCTAAACATAATAACCAGTTCGTCGATTGTCAAAGTTTCAAGGTGAGAAAAGGCAAAAATATTTTCCTATTTTTATGATTTCCTATTATTTACTTGTGATTTTTTGTTTTTGTAACTACTAGTACGAAATACACATTTCCATCTCCCTTTTTTGTTTCGTCGCGTAGTTTGGCGTAGAGAGAAGGATCGCACCAGGAAGTGCAGCCAACAAGCCTGTGATTCCATCTCAAGCTGATCTTGAACTGAGACGCAATGAGGTGTTCATTGATGTGGTTGAGAAAATGACAGCCTTATTTGGGAGTGATGTGAGTACTGGTAATGTTAGGTTTAGTACCTCAGGCTATATGTGTTAGCTATTTAGGAAGTTTTATTTCTTACAGACCTCTTCTTTCAGCAATAAATCATTCTTACACAGACATGAAAAGTAAATATTGTATGATAGTTAATGTAGTATTGTTCAAGAAAAGGGATACATCAAGCCAAATGTTAACCTAATTAGTGAAAAGGTCAATAAAATCACAACAAAATCATTTAATTACAATCTTTGTTGTTACATACTCTAAGCATTTTGTGTTGTTGTGCCAAATTGTATAATTATGGCATCTGAGATCATTAGTAAATCAGTGTAGTTTAGCTGTTTATACTCCATCAGGGTTCTACCCAGGCCTTCAACACAATGTTGGGTCTGACATTGCTTTAAAGTTGAATCTAACATACTATATGCCATAAATCTCCTGATCTTTTGTCAAAATAACTTGCCCTAATTTTCAGCTGTGTTTACCTTTGAGAATCCAAATACCACCCATGCTGTGTGTTCACAGCTCGATGTATATGTCTGTGAACTGATCAAGTTCACCGCTGTACAGTGGGGCTGATTATGACACACGTGCGTAATTGACTCCAATTAGCAATCAGGGATGAATAGCCCGACGTGCTACCTGAAATTCCAGGGGAAACCCGTGCTGCATCATCACACTACTGGTTTAAATCTGCAATTGTTAACACCGGATAAACCTTGATGTTCAGTTGTTCACGAATTGCATCGTTATAGGGGAACGTGCTGCGATCTGAGGTCAGTGGACAGATCCAGCTGAAGAGCTTTCTTGCCGGCTCGTGTGTCATCCAGATGGCACTCAGTGACAACATAGTCATCGGCAACGACCGACATGCGCCAGGTGTGTAACCCACGGCGACGAGGCAACAATTAGATGTTTCAATCCATGGTCCTCAATTAGATCAATTTGGTGTAAGATTAATTAGATCAATTAGATGTTGCACTCAAGAGGCCCTGTGCAAGTGTACCCTTAGACTTTGTCTGAATAATGCCAAGGCATTACATTCGCTTATACAGTGTACTGGCAATATGCGGTTGAGGGTAACCTTATACGATCACACATGAGCGAGACGGAGAGAGAGAGAGAGAGAGAGAGAGAGAGAGAGAGAGAGAAGCAGAGAGGAGAATGAGATCGAGAGAAGAGAGAGAAAAAAGAGCAGCAGAGAAGAGAGATGAGAGAATGAGAGAAGAGAAGAGAGAAGAGAAGATGAGAGGATAGATAGAGAGAGAGGAGGAGGAAGAGATAGAGATGAGATAGAAGAGAGAGAAGAGAGAGCGAGAGAGAGGGAGAGAGAGCGACGAGAGAGGAAGAGAGAAGTGGAGAGAGAGAGAGAGATAGCAGGGGCGGCGAGAAATGCGACGAAGCAGAGGCATGAGAGAGAAAGCTGAGAGAGAAGATGGATGAGGGAGAGAATATGAAGAGCGAGAGAGAAAGCGAGAGAGACGGAGAGAAGAAGAGAAGAAGAGAGATAAGAAGAGAGGAGGGAGAGAAGAGAAGAGAGAAGAGAGAGAGAGAGAGAGCAGAGAGAGAAGAGAAAGAGGATGCAGAAGAGGGGAAGAGATGAGAGAGAGAGAGAGCAAGAGAGAGAGAGAGAGAGAGAGACGAGAGAGAGGAGAAGCGAAGACGAAGAGAGAAGGAGAGAGAGAGAGTTGGAGAGAGAGAGAGAGAGCGAGAGAGATGAAGAGAGAGAAAGAGAGAGAGAGCGAGAGAGAGGAGAGAGATAGCGAGAGAGAGATAGACGATAGAGAGAATGAGGCGAGCAGAGAGAGAAGAGAGAGAGAGGGAGAGAGGACAGAGACAGGAAAGTGAGGAGAGAGAGAGGAAGCACGAGACGAGAGAAGAAATCTCACAACATCACAACAATACTTGAATTACACACGTGTTGCTTTTAGGCATTCAATGCAGCAAAAATAACTTTTCTTCATAAAAATATGTCTCATAAGGCTTATGGCATCAGCCACGTGACAGAGCTGTAAATTCATGATGTGTAAGAGAGAGCAGATTTCAGGAAACAACCACCTTATCACCTGTCCCTCTCAGCGGCGAGTGGAAGAGTCATACCTTGCACACAGTTCTGCAAAAATAATCCTCTAAATAACCGTGTTTAACAGAATTTAACTTTGTCATACCATTCCCTGTAGTGCTTGTAATTTTCCATCAACTAGACATTGGTGGATTCATAAATTCTTATTGATTTGAGGATGCAATTGGGCTATTCTAAACTACATGCAGCATCCTATTTTAACAGCATCGTTCTAAAAGTCCAATTCTTTGTTCACATGAAATTGACGTACGCACGAATTTCCACGGTAAAATTTATGTAAAAAAAAAATCGCCGTTTTTTTTCATAAAAGTAAGACTAACGTTACTAAAATATACCTCAAGCCTCACTCTGAAAAATTTGTTACTTGGTTAAATTTGCAAAAATCTAGAACGATTGTGGTAATTATCATTGTCTAACACTACCCCCAGTTATCTGTCATATACTGGCGCTCTCTTGTTTCACGCGGCAAATTAGGCATAATAAGATAAGGTATATAAGCATGGAAAAGTATAACAGAAACACTATATTTATTTCATACATTTATTTCGTACATTAAGCACACAAATATACTACTTGAAGGTACTAGATAAATTCGTGGACGTAATCACTTTAAATAGTTCTATCTTATAAATGCAAAATTTTATAACTAATGGTCCAACCCTGTTCATCGACTTGCTCTTAGTTTTCAGTGTTGACCCTAGCCAGATTGGGGAGAAGTAAGGACATCATCGTTGCCGTTTGGTCATGTTACAGACCGTGTGAGGACTATGAATGTCAAAGTACCCAAATTTTATCCTACTGGATCCAATGGTTCTAATCAGTGTCATGATGCTCATCTAATTCAACTCCTATACACTCTACTCTGATTCCTCTTTGCATACTTCTGAAATGCTTCTACATACTTATCTGTATTCATTTTGCTTACTATAATTGTTCGCATAACGCTTTACTTTACAAATTACAAATGATGAAATTAAATATGCACATAAGAGTTGATTGTAGCCACAAGTATCCCAGTTTTCCCATTACATGAGCTTATTCTAGTGAATGTTTCATAGGGACATGAGGACATTATTGAAGACTTCGCTGTGATATTCCTACAAGAACTAAAGCAGGAACATCTCATCTAACTATACCTGTTCCGTAAGGAGACTCAGGGTATTCATCATTTACGTGTAAAATATTGTAGCATAAAATATCCATAATACAGTTGGAAAATAGTAACAATGATAATTCTGTAAAGATTCGATCATTCATGAGATCGGTGAGACTATCGAAAACACAAAATTTAATATCAACTGCTAATAAATAATACATGTGTAATTAGCTGTTGTTAAAATCTTGATATTAAAATTTAACTATCTCTAACTCCAAGTACTCCCATAATGATACACGACATAAAATGTTCAATGTGATTTGTGATTGGGTATGGTTTGGGTCGTTTACAGAAGTCGCATCAGTTTGGGCTATCCGGCAAAACTGCAGAAATTCCAGCCCAAGAGAAGCAAATGTGGAAAGTGAACAGCAGGAGAGAGGAAACGATTCACAATACGCATACAATAAAGGTACCCGGCTTTGTATTCTTCAAGTCGAGTTTAAATAAAAGCCATTCTTGTATAAGTTTTGATGCCAATGGATGAAGGCTAGTTTAATCACACTCAGATTAAATAGAGGTTGTCCTTAATAGTACCACGTGCCACCAAAACGGCTTTTTGATCCACTAATCATCGTACCCGCCATTTGGACCGTTTCCAGCCCAATAATGTGCCCTCATTACACCAGACATGAGTTTAATCGACTTGTCTTTACTGTTATATATCCAAAATCACCAATACGCTAACAAATTCCAACAACATATTTCCATTTGAGCGTCCTGACAACACGCACGAAGCGCTCAGCGCATGAGAGCGGGCCCACCGTGCTGACGTTTGAGTCCACTACGTCCTACAGCTGATTGCGCACGTCTGGTGCTCAGGCTCTTCGCAACTGCTCTTCACGCCATAATCTGTCGTTAACGTAACGCTCAGCGATGCCTACACCTTCAGAGTCTGATGGCTGATACCGTGGGCCTGTATACCTTGTGTATTATCTCCCACCTCTTTGTTGATGTCCCCCAGAAGATGTCCACTGGAAGTCACTAGTGGGTAAGAAATTAGTGTGATTCACTTAACATGTGACTGGCCCATCGGTCCTAACCGAATGTAGAGAAGTCAACCATCGATACAATTAATTCATACTTTGCTACTCTAGTTATGCAATTATATCAATAGATGTAATTAATGTCCTCCACGAATTTCATTGAGCAGCGAATCTGAAGACTGCTCGGATCAGTGACATCGCTGAAGGGAAGGTATGGGTTGTAAGGAGGGTGGTGAAATTGTGATATAGAAACAATGGGTAGGAACTTCATGGCATACATATTTGTAATATTATCTTGGTTTGTACGTCCATTCTTACAAGGTATTGACCCTCTATGTCACTTGCTAGAATGCCATCTAACTCCAGTTGGGCATATTAAATGGCCTTAAACGTGAAGGCATATATTTATATGTACATTACCACTCTTTATTAAAACCATTATGCAAAATGTACTCGTGCCCTATGACTTATGAGTTTTATTCAATCCTAGATGGTGTCCATACATTGCATTGCTAATATGTAGATTAATGAACCACAGACATGGCCGTCTAACAATTTTTGGTAATTTAAACTTATACACTACACCGGACTGTTTTCTAACAAAATGCAATGATTTATTTTGGACCATGAAACTGACATGTCTGAAACACGCATGTGATAAAATACGGTAAATTAGATGGATTTCATAAAATAGCAAACTCACTGCAAAGTTTCTTAGCATCTAGGACACGTAAAAAACCGTTATATGCCAAGGAAAGTAAATACCTCGACATGACATCTCATATTCAAGTAATTCACTACTTGAAATCGAGCGATTATAAATGGTCTCGATTAAGACTTTCATTCCAGTAAAAAGCACGACAGAAAACTAATATGTGGACAAAACAACTGATAACGTAGAAATAATGTCGTGAAGAAAGTACATAGACATAGTATTCTCAATGCTCCGCCAGACGCGACGCGTGTGCGTAAAGTTTTAACTCAGGTTAAGTCCATTTACTTACAAATACAAGCAATTACAACCAGACCAATCTAACTAATTTAAACTCTACTTACCGGCTGCCTAATGGATTTCTCGCACAAGCACACGAAAAACTGAATCCCGCGACAGCAAAACATTTTCGACGATGTATCCTCAATAAACACAATGAAATGCCGTGAAATGTACTTACCAATCGACTGCGCATTTATTCTGAACATATTCCACACAACAACACACCTCCTGCACACCACACCAAAACACACACTCTCAAACCAGCATTAAAAAAGCTTCAAAACTACAGTCAGAAAGCACAATGACACACAGAATAACATGATAATAGATCTGCAAAAATATAAAGGCAATGACAGCTAATGTTCAACACTTGGGTCAATTAGAAGAACGTGAATGACCTTTAAAAATTGGTAAGCGTTCATTAGACGAAAAATGGATCAAAGCCTATTGCCCTGTTTATACAAAGAAATTTCGACGTGATTTGTTTCAGGTTAGTTTGAGCGAAAATAAATGTTTCAGATCGGGGAAGTCTGAAATCTTGGTGAAGAGATTGGTGCTACGGCCATAAATGATACCACTTTTGGGTTATTTCGATTACGTGCAAATAAAAGCCAATACAAATATTCCATTCAAATACTGTAACAAGATCAAAAACACAATATTACACGATGTCATAGTGTCAGATCAACCCAATGGGTTAAACACCTGTACCCTTTCCAAAATTGCTGAATTTGGTTGATGGGGTAAATTCGGCTGAAAAGAGCTGAATTTCAAATTTCCAGCTCCCCAGACAAACGGTTTTCGCGGCTACGGCAAACGCCCTTTTTGCGATTTTGGCCAAAATGGACCACCCTGTCAATTTTTCAAATGGTCATATCCTGTTAACACTAGTTGCCAAATTGGTTGATATGGGTCTTGGAAAGCATAATTGCATAAGGCCAACCAAATGTCTTATTGTTATATAGGCAGCCAGTATAAAGTTTGATGACTTACCTTGGAATTTGAACCCTGTATTCACCTAACCTTGAGATCGAACTCATTGAAAATTAATACCTCAACATGTTCTAACATAATATACAAAAATTAGAAGATAAATATTTTTGTTCTTTCCAATCTTCTCAAATGCATAGTAGTGCAAAAGGCCTACGCATATGGGCAATGCGGTAATCGTATGGCACAAATGTATACCATTTCAATCTATTTCGGTATCAAGTTAATCCCAAAACATTGCTTGCGTAGCATAACCGATTGAGATGCACAGGTGGCAATAATCATTCTATGACTATCATTAATGAAAAATCATATATTACCAGTTTCAAATATCAATAATTCAGGATCATTCAATGATCAAGTCGATGCACACTGAAATCCTCGCAGTGCATCGATTTCCTGAATAAATAACTTTCGGAAGAGATAAGTAAAGATTGGGTGGATTGTACACAGAAATATCATCTTCTGAACCCATCATTGACCTGTTCCAAAGGCCATTTGAATGCTGGTAGGCCATTAGGTGCAAAAATGATGTTAACACCAAACTCCTCCGAAATTTCCATCAACCATCAATCCACGGAAAGCCGCATAAGACAGCAGATCAATTTGTTCCTGTATTTCTGAATTGCACAGATGGTCGTGTTCAGTCTGCGTCATGAAACTGTCTGAAAACATGTACTAAACCGCAGGTCCAGCTTGGTTACTGCAAACTTTACACATGTACAATAGAGTGAACTGACAAATCGTGGTATTGCAGTGTCTCTTTGATAGTTTTCAACCATATCAAACCTCGCCTTTAACCTGAAGCCTGATGAGTTACACCTCGTTTGTCAGGTTCACATGAAAAACGTGATACCTGAGGATAGTCTTGTCACGCATAAATCCATAATTCGTCGCGCGTCAGAACGGTCAATTATATGGCGCTGGCAGGCCTAGCCTGGGTGACTAGTCCTACTGACAGTCCCTCATATACGTTCACAGCACCTTTGCCTATGTGATGTTGCAAAATTCTGAGACAGTAATAGCATAACTAGAATCCCATAACCATCTGTGCAATCATAAATAAAGAAAACAAAACTTGTCGTTGTCTTTATGACGGCTTCCGTGGATTGGCATGGTGAGAAATTCAGAGAGTTGGTGACTACCACATCAATTAATGCACCCTCATGACCAACAACTATCAAAGGCCATGAAACAGATCAATGCTGCGTTAACATGAAGATGATATTCTGTGTACAATAAATCAACACCCCATAGCTTAACCTCGCCTCTCCAGAAACGTACGTTCATCTCAGGAAAACGATGCTGCCGAGGATTCAGGTGCATCCGATTGATCATTTGATGATCAATGAATACTGATAATGAAAACATGGTAATTATAGATATGATTTTTCATTAAACTGAATAGTCATTTAGTAATGTTGTATTGCACCTTCATCTCAAATCAGTTTATGTACAGCAAGGCCAATGTTTGGTGTAACTGATATCTAAATAGATTGGTATGGATACATATCGTGCCTACATGTACAGCATTGCATAGGAAGTACTAGGCGTTATTGCCACCTACGTATGCCAACTTTGAAAGAAGCTGAAAGCCAACAAAAAATATTATATTCTCCATTTTGTATATATGTAGAAAACATGTTGAAGGTATAATTTTCAATGAAGTTCATCTCATAGGTTAACGTAATCCACAGTGCAAAGTAAAGCGCCAAAAGGTTCATCAACACTTATATACTGCTCTATATAACAAATAATGACAGATTTGGATGCCTATGCAATAGTCATTTCCGACAAGACACCAATTCACCAATCTTGGCCTATGTAGTTACAGAGATACTGACCATGAAAATTGACGGTGCGTCCATTTTGGCAAAATCGCCAAAAAGGGGTGCCGTAGCGCGAAAACCGTTTGTCCGACGGAGCTGAAATTTGGAATTTCATTTTTCAGCCTAAATTACCCATAAACCAAATTTCAGCCAATTTTGAAGGAGGCAGGTGTAAATTCCATTTTTTGGGTGATTTGACACGGAATGACCCGTATGTAAGATTAGGTAGGTAGGTAAATTTAACAAAATCGAAAATCTAGATGGCCATTTCACATTTTGCCAAAAAAGAGCGGTGGCTCGAAGAGGTCAACTGGCGTGCTCTAAAATAGAACGTACAAATCGCCTCCCATAGAGTAAACAACTGTATGCAATTTGAAACATGTGGGTCAAACGGTTCTTGAGTTATCATTGACCGTAGGCAGACACTGAAATGCATAGTGAAATTGGCAAAATCTACCTAATTTGCATAATTTAAAAAAAATATCAAAACCCCTGTGATATGTTTTGGGGCCAGTCCTTATTCATTCACATACCAAAAATTAGCAAAATCCGTTGAACCTGAACTGACTTATGGCAATTTCCGTTTTTGCCAAAAAGTGGACGTGGCTCGAAAGTAGGTAAACTGGCATGCTCCAAAATAGGACGTTCACATCTCTCCCATAGGAGTAACAACTGTATGCAATTTGAAACATGTGGGTCAAATGGTTCCCAAGTTATTGTTGACCGTAGCCAAATGTTGACGGACAGACGGACGGACGTACGACGGACGACACCCCAAGGCAATAGCTCATCTTGACGATGTCAATGTGAACTAATAAGAGAGAAACCTTACCTGTCTCTGTTAACTGGTTTGGATTTCTTCTTGCCTTTGCCTGTTTTTGGTTGTTCCACCCACATCTCCTTTACATTCTCAAGGACCATATTACAGTGTCTGAAATTCAAAACCGCACCGATATAGTCACTCGAATATGGCAGGAATACAAGTGCAAGTTTGCTGTTCTTTTTCTGTTTTATAGCAAAAAAACAGCACAAACTCGCAGTAATTTTTATGCTGGAGTAATCAGTAATATTCCAGCGAATAAGTTAGAACTATTTCATCTACATTTTCATTTTTCAATTTTATTTCAAAAATCACAATTTTAAAGGAGGTATAAGGCTGTCTAATCCACACTGTTGGCAAATTGCAAATGCTAGAACAACTGACACCTGGTGTCCCTTTGAAGTTTATATAACCTCACCACTGAATTCACATTAGATCAACCTCCAATTCGGCGGATGCCACTTGAAATCTTTTACAACTACATTCACAACACATGAAGATGATTTTCAATTGAGATTTATATTACTAACCAGCATTTAAAATTGACAAACAAATATAAATTGGTGATAAGGTTAAGTATTTACAAACAACACAAGGTGTCAGTTAATCTAGCATTTCTCAACAATGTGGATTAGATGGTCATATTCATACTTTATAGGGAAATAGGTTATGTGTATCACAAATCATTAAGCTGATTGGATCACAGTCAACATATAGTGTAACACTAGGTATAAAACTGTCAAATATACCTGTCAAATGCTTTCACTCTTGCAAGCAGCTTCTTGTTATTTCTGCAGTTTATGAGAACTTGTGTATTGTTTTTCACTGACTGAGTAAGGACAGACAGGGGTCCGGTGTTAAATTCCTCTTCCTCCCGTTTTGCGAGTTCTTCAGGAGTAAGTTCTGATTTTGGTTTTTGCAAAACTGCTGCCCTGTAAAATACACAGATTGCACATGTACCATACTACAGACTACACTGAATTGAGGCACTACCACTGCAAGTAGGCCCATCAGATCTGTCCTATATTTTTTTATAATCTGACGCTAATTTAGGGCTCAACAACAGGGGAAAAAATACACGGGGGCGGCGGGCGGTTTCGCCCCCGAAATGCCAAAAAGAGCCCCCGAAAATACGATATCGGGGGCGACCCCAAAAGCAAAAGTCGCCCTGGAAATCGATTGTCCAGGTCGGTCCCGCGCCTTGCCGATCTCGCTCGGCCTCTGCCGCTAGCGGCAGCCGGTTCCACGGCGCGGTAGAATTCCTGGTATAGGGGAGGGAGAGAGAGAGGGAGCACGAGAGAGAGAGGAGAATATTCACACATCACAACTAATACTGGAATACACACGTGGTTGCTTTTAGGCATTTCAATGCACAAAAATAACTGTTTCTTCATAAAAAATTCTCATAGGCTATGGCAGCACCACGTTGGAAGGCTGTAAATTTCATGATTGTGTAAAGAAGGCAGATGCAGGAAACAACTACTTGATCAACCCTCCTCAGGGCGAGGTGAGGAGTCATCCTTGCACACAGTTCTTGGCAGAAAATTAATCTCTCTAAATAGCCGTGTTTACAGAATTTTACTTTGTCAACCATTCCCTGTAGTGCTTGGTAATTTTCACACTAGACATTGTGGTATTCAAAATTTCTTTTGATTTTGAGCAGAATTGCTATTTAAACTAACAAGCAGCATCTATTTTAACAGCATTCGTTCTAAAGTTCCAATTCTTTGTTTCACATGAAATTGACTACGTCACGAATTTTCCACGGTAAAATTTGTAAAAAAAAAAATCCCTTTTTTTTTTTTCATTAAAAGTAAGAACTAACGTTACTAAATATATCCTCAAGCTCTCACCTGATAAAAATGTATTTACGTTGGTTAAATTTGCAAAAATCTAGACGATTTGGTAATTTCTGTTGTCTAACACTATTCCCCCAGTACTGTTCAGATACTGGCGTCTCTCGGTTTTTCACCAGCAAATTAGGGCATATAAAGAAGGTATATAAGCATGAAAAGTAAACAGAAACACTAATTGTATTTTCATACATTTTATTTTGTACATTAACACACAAATATACTACTTGAAGGGTACTAGAAATTCGTGACGTAATCACTTTAAATAGTTTCTATCTTATAATTGCAAAATTTTATAACTAATGGTCCAACCTGTGTCATCTGACTTGTCTTTAGTTTTCAGTGTTGACCTACCAGATTGGGGGAGAAGTAGGACACACGTTGCCATTCAGGTTACAGACCGTTGTGGAGGACTATGATGTTAGCAGGTACTCCAAAATGTTTATCCTACTGGATTCCAATGTGTTCTAATCAGTGTCCATGCATGGCTTTCAATCTAATTCAACTCTATACATCTCTACTCTGATTTCCTTCCTTTGGCATACTTCTGAAATGCTTCTACATACTGTATTCTGTGATTATTTTTGGCTTATCTTAATGTTTCTGCATTACCTTCTACTTTACAAATTACAATGATGAAATTAAATATGCACTATATAGTTGATTGTACCAAAAGTATCCAGTTTTCCCATTACATTGAGCTTATTCTAGTGAATGTTTCATAGGGACATGGAGGTCATATTGAAGCTTCGCTGTGATATTCCAGCAAGAACTAAAGCAGTGAACATCTCTCTAACTATACCTGTTCCGAAGGAGACTTCAGGGTATGTCATCATTTACTGTAAATATGTAGCATATAATATTCCATTAAGTTACAGTTGGAAAATAGTAACAATGTATATTCTGTGAAAGATTCGAGTCATTCATGATGGATTGGTGGGAGGACTAGCGAAACACAAAATTAATATCAAGGGCTAATAAATAATACATGTGTTATTAGCTTTTGTTGATATCTTGATATTAAAATTTAATTATCTCTAACCCTAAGTACTCCATAATTGAGTACACGACTAAAATTTCAATGTTGATTTGTGATTGGGTAGTGGGTGTTGCGTTTACAGGATGTCACATCAGTTGGGCTTATCCGGGCAAACGGCAGAATTCCAGCCCAAAGAGAAGCAAATTTTGTGGAAAGTGAACAGCATGATGGGAGAGACGAGTCACATCGCACAATTTAAGGTACCCGTGCTTTGTATTCTTCAGCGAGTTTAATAACAAGACATTCTTGGTATTAGTTTTGATGCCATGGCATGAAGGCTATTTAATCACACTCAGTATTAAAAGAGGTGTGTCCTTAATAGCACCACTCCAAAAACGGCTGGATCCACTAATCTTCGACCCCATTGGATCCGATTTCCACCAATAAGTGTGCCCTCATACACCAGACAGTGAGTTATTCGACTTGTCTTTACTGTTATATATCCAAATAATATTTGTCATGCTACCAATACCAACAAATGTCCACAAAATATTTCCATTTTGTAGCTGTTCCTGACAACACGCACGAAGGCTCAGCGCATGGAGATCGGGCCCGCCGTGCTGACGTTTGAGGTTTCCAACTACGTGCCGTCACAGCTGAGGGTTGCGCAGGTGCTGGTGCTCAATGGCTCTCACTCCTTCACGCCATATCGCTGGGTGCGTTACGTAACGCTCAGTGATTCCTACACCTTCAGAGTCTGATGCTGATTACCGGTGCCTGTATACGCGTTGTGTTATTATCCCCCACCCCCCAGAAGATGTCCACAAGTTTCAGCTAGTGGGTAAAAATAGTGTGAATTTCACTTAACACCATCTCTACCAATGGGTATAAAGCACCATCAATTTAATTTCATTACTTGCTACTTCTAGTTAGCATTATATCTAATATATGTGAATTAATGTCCTCCTGATATTTGCATTTGACATGGAATTAATCATGGATAGTGGACATCAAGGAAGGTATGTGGTCTTAGGAGGGTGTGTAAATTTGTGATGTATAGAAACATGGGTATGGAACTTTCATGGCATACAGTATTTTGTTAATATTATTTGGTTGTACCTTCTCATTCTTAAAGGTATTGACCTCTCTATGTTCACTTGCTAGATTCCATCTGAACTCCTGTTGGGCATATTATGCCTAACGTGAGAGCATATTATTTATTATGTACATTTTACCACTCTTTTATTAAACCAGTATCAAATGATGTACTTGTGTCTATGACTTATGATGTTTTTATTCAATCCTGATGTGTCCATATTTCATGTCTGCTAATATTTATGATTATATGACGCTACAGACATGGCCGGCTTTACATTTTTGGTAATTAATACTTATGCACTAGGACTGTTTTCTACAAAATGCAAATGATTTATTTGGACTCATGGAATGACTGAACATGTCTGTAAACACGCATTGAGTAAAACGGTAATAATGGATTTCATAAAATAGCAACGTCACTGCAATTTCTTAGCATTAGTGATCACGTAAAAAACCGTTATATGCCAAGTGAAATGTAAATACCTCGTACATACATCTCATGATTCTAAGTATATCATTCTTCTTGAAATCACATTATAAAGGTTCTCGATTAAACTTCATTCCATGTAAAGAAGACTGACAGGAAAACTAATATTGTGGACAAAATCAACTGATAAGCGTGAGATAATTGCGTGACGAAAGTACAAGACATTATATTCTCAAGTGCTTGAGAGCGAGTGTGGTAAAAGTTTTACAGGTTAACCATTTACTTACAAGAATGACAAGCACAATTACACAACAGACTCAACTAACTTATTAAATCTACTTTCCGGCTGCAAGTGGATTTCTGAGAACAAGAATAACTGAATCCCCGCGAAGAAACATTTTCGAGATGTATCTGCAATAAAACAAATTGAAATTTGGGTGAAATGTATAACCACTCGACTGCATTTATTCTGACATATTTATTTTCCCAACATTTTATGCAGCATTTACACAAACTATGTCTAGTATCTGTCTGTGCATTTAAAAAAGCTTCTGTCAGATAAGCACAATGCAACAGAATTAACATGTAAAATATGACTGCATAATTATATGAAAGTGTCAATGACACTATAGTTCACCTTGGGTGTGATAGAAGAGGGAGATGACATTTAAAATTTGGTAAGCGTTTCATTTATGACGGACCAAAATGTGATCAAATGTCCTTATTCCCTGTTTTATACTAATAGAAATTTCACTGATTTGTTTCAGGGTTAGTTTTGATGCGAAAATAAATGTTTCAGATCTGAAAGTCTGAAATCTTGGTGAGAGATGGTGCTACGCCTAAATGATCGCCATTTTGGTTTTCGATTATCGTGCAAATAAAAGCAATAAAATATTCCAGTCAAATTACTGTAACGAAGAATCAAAAACACAATATTACACGTATGGGTCAGTGTCAGATCACCCAATGGGTTACACCTTACCCTTTCCAAATTGGCTGAAATTTGGTTTATGGGGTAATTTCGGCTGAAAAAGCTGAAATTTCAAATTTCAGCTCCCTCAGACAAACGGTTTTCGCGCTACGGCACGCCCTTTTTTGGCGATTTTGGCCAAAATGGACGCACCCGTCAATTTTCAAATGGTCATATCTCTGTAACTACTAGGCCAAATTGGTTGATATTGGTGTCTTTGGAAAGCTAATTGCATAGGCAATCCAAATCTGTCATTATTTGTTATATAGGAGCAGTATAAAGTTTGATGACCTTTTGACCTTGAATTTGACCCTGTGGATCACGTAACCTTGAGATGAACTTCATTGAAAATTATACCTCAACATGTTTTCTACATAATATACAAAAATTAGAGATATAATATTTTTTGTTTGCTTTCCAGCTCTTCTCAAAGTTGGCATAGTAGGTGCAATAACGCCTATTCCTATGCAATGCTGTATATGTAGGCACATATATGTATACCATTTCAATCTATTTCGGATATCAAGTTAATCCCAAACATTGGCTTTGCTGTACATAACCTGATTGAGAATGACAGGTGGCAATAACATTCTAAATGACTATTCAGTTTAATGAAAAATCATTATATTACCATGTTTTCAATTATCAATAATTCATTGATCATCAATGATCAAGTTCGGATGCACACTTGAAATCCTCGCAGCATCGTTTTCTGAGATAAAGTACTTTCTGGAAGAGGATAATGTAAGAGATGGGGTGTTGATTGTACACAGAATATCATCTTCTGTAACCCAGCATTGATCTGTTTCCAATGGCCATTTGAATTGCTTGGTAGGTCCATGAGGGTCAGGAGTAGATAATAGGGAGGAGTGTGACATCAATAAACAAGGGAAATTT